>NC_079207.1:25690115-25892615 GCF_026745355.1 Beta vulgaris subsp. vulgaris | reverse complement strand
TCTACTATTTTACAAAGTATTTTCAACTTAAGTATTTTACGGGATGGAGTTGGAATTACTCAGTTTTTCTGATTTTTGGGAGCTTGTCTCTCTTGTCTCTTTCAATAATGTATTTGTGCAGGTGGGTGATCGACCGGGGGAATAACCAGGGAGATGATTTAGAGTTGTCATCCACTTAGCATATGATTAGCTTCCGCTGGAACTCTGAAACACTTAATTAATTAGTAATGTTAATGAACAATTTACTTTGGTTGTAATGATTAATTAATGTGAGATTAGTTTGTTTTTAATTTAGCCTTGCATTTATTTCCAAGGATATAAGTGCGGCGGTAGCGCCACCTATCGAGTCGAACCCTCGTGGATTTATTTTCCCTCAAAACCCGAGTTTTATCGAATGAAGAAGGGTTCGGGTCGTCGAGGGTGTTACAAAATAGTATGAGAGCGGAGTTATATTAACTAGGGAAAGATTAAATCATTTACTTGTTTTATTATTCATTTCATTATTGCTAATTAATTAAACCCTTTACTTTTGGTTGTGTGTATCTTTGTTCAAGTTGTCCATCCATTATTAGTAATCCAAAGCCCAAATACAAGTCCATATCCATATACCTTTTTAGCCCAAAAGAAAAGATAGAATAAAAAAAATAAAAAAAGTTAAAACAGTTTTCACCATCTTCTTTCCTTCTTCTTCTTCGTCTGATTCACAGCAGCACAAATGAGTCAAACTGGTTAACAATTCAGAATCTTTGTCAGTAGAAAATTTAATTTCTAAACCACAATATCAGATTTTAGGGGCAAATTTTCGAAGGCTAGACACCATAGCCATCACATCTCACACATCCATCATTAATGGCCTTGACCAAGCTCAAATTTCAGACCAATCTCTTCTATAAATACCGAATTTCACTCACTAAAATACTAAAGCAAACAATTTCAAAAGGTTTGCTTCAATCCTTTATCTTCTTCCTTAATTTATGATTTTTGATTTTGAAAAAGAAAAATAATGAAAATTTCAATTCACCATTAACAACCTCCTCTGCTTCTCTTCACTACCGCACCACCTCTAAACCACCGACAAATCACCTGAACCACCGCAGCACCGCCAGCCAGCCATCACCCTCTCATGTGCAGCCAAACCGCACCCTCCCCTTCGCAGCACCCCTGCTACCTCCCTGACAAGCCGTGCCCAGCCAGGAAGCCATCACTCGAACCACCTGACCCCCCGACTCTGCCTAACTCCGGCCGCCGACTGCTGCCAAGCCACACAACCTCCCTCCCTTGCTCTCCTTCCCTACTCTGTGTGCCTTCCCTGTTCCATACTTCCATCTCCCTCTTGTTTTCTTCCACTGAACTAAAACAAGCCCCTCTTTCTATTTCGTGTGAAGCCCAATAATTCCCTTTCCTTTTTCCCCTTTTTTTAAAATGATTTTGACTTTTTAAACAAAATAATGTTTAGTTTTGATTAATTGGTTTGGATTGGTATCCTATAGTTATATTAACTTACTTTATTAAGTTGGTATATTTTAAAACTTGAAAACATTTCTTAATTTTCTAAATCAAAGTAAGAAGTATAATAAAGTTAGTTTTCATGTTTAAATAATTGTTTAAGTTAATAAAATTAACTTGAAGAAATTTTCGTAAGTAATTAAAATGATTTCATTATTGATTTGAAAACCATAACTTCGATTTATAAACTCTCTTAAAATCATTAAGAATTTCTTTAAAGTTATTTGGATTATTTAAATCGTTTATTTTATATACGTATATAAAAATGGGTTATTTAGGAACTAACTTAGATCTCGTTAACATCTATTGTAGACTCTGATTTTGTAGATGAGGAATATTAAGAGTGCTAATCCGTTCGTGAACTTAACTTTTGGGCACGCGTCACGAGGTGATCTCCGATGTCCATGTAAACATAGATCCCGTTAGCATAAACGAATTGATTACGTGATTATTATGTGCATGTAAAATTTATAAACATGGACTATAATTATGAGTTATCAACTTAATGCAGATTTATGAATACGGATGACAAAATGAACAACGATTATGGATTTCGATAATGAATCTTGACTATGGAAGATGTACGATATGACCAAGATGGTTATTATAATGTTAATAGTTTAATAATGTTATGGTTATTATTATTATTATTATTATTATTATTATTATTATTATTATTATTATTATTATTATTATTATTATTATTATTATCGTTATTATTATTATTATCGTTATTCTTATTATTATGATTATTATCGTTATTATTATTATTATTATGGGAATTTATTGAAAATAAGAACTTGTAATAATGAGATGATTATGAATCTGAAGTGATAAATGAAATCAAGTGACGGTTGTGTGTATGAAATGAATTATTGAAATCTCTATGAATGGATTGAGATTATGATATGTTCACACTAAATTGAACAAGATGACGTAAATGTGTACGTGATTTATGTGATGACTTGATTAAAAGATGTTAATCAAGTAAAGCGAAATATCAGATGGAAATGATGAACAGGTTGCCCTGTATGAGTGGTTCAACGGCCTCTACAGGTTCTCTTGTTACTATACTTATTATTCTGTTACTGTCATCCTTCTATCTTGTTGTGATCCAAGTAGAAAGGGTGTGCACACTAGGGACTCTGTTACTATGGCCATTATAATTTTTCATAGGTGGTTACAGGGGGTTGCCCCGACCTACAAGTAGGTGGTTATAGGGGTTTGCCCCGGCCTATAATGTTGAAGTAAGTGGTTACAGGGGTTAGCCCCGGCTTACTAGCGTTCTCTTTCCTCTCCTTGAATAACTAAACTAATTGAATTAATGATGTGATTATTCAATGTATATATATGTGTATAAGTGCTATGACTTCCAAATACAATTGATCTAATATTTTACAAAGTATTTTCAACTTAAGTATTTTACGGGATGAAGTTGGAATTACTTAGTTTTTCTGATTTTTGGGAGCTTGTTGTCTTGTCTCTTTCAATGTATTTGTGCGGTGGGTCATCGACCGGGGGAATAAACAGGGAGATGATTTAGAGTTGTCATCCACTTAGCATATGATTATCTTCCGCTGGAAATCTGAAACACTTAATGTAATAGCCTATTTTAAATGCGCTTAATTAAATATTAATTATATTTATTAAGTTAATTGTGTGTCGTATTTCTTATTTTATTTATGTTGGAATATGATTTTTTTTATTTGTCGCGTTTGTAATATATTATATATTTGATTTTGAGAAGTTATTAATTTTGTTATTCAATGGATATTTTGGTTTTCAGTTATATAAAATTTATTTAAGTAGTATTTATTCAAAATATGAAACTGAATGGTCGCGTTTTATTAAGTTGGGTCAGTTTTTGTTTCATTTATCTCCCTGTGTCGGTTTGGGAGATAAGACCCAAAAGCCACCCCAATTACTTCTTTCTCTCTCTCGAATCTTCTATTCACTCACAACCCAAACAAAATCCCAACCCATTTGTTTTCTCTCTCCCCGTGGTACTTTCTAAACCCAAAACCCCCAAAATTGAAACCCCATCCCTCGTGAAATTTCAAAACCCGAATTCCCTGTTTCTCTCTTCTCTCGTTCTCCCCCTGCTTCCCTTTCACGGTGTTTTGTTGCTGCTCGTCGGAGCTTTGATGTCGGCCACCGCCGTGTCTCTCTCCTCCGTTCTCTTTCGTCCTCTTCATGCCCTATTGTTGTTCGTCGGTGTGTCGGTTTGCCAGTGCTTTGCTTGCTCGCGGTTGGTCGGTGATGTCGCGACTGTTGTTATTGATTGCCGGAGGTTGGTTGCACAACCCTCGTTGGTGGTGCGACTGAGAAAGGGGCCCTGCTCGTGTTTCCCTCTCCTTTCATTGTTGTTACTGCTGCAGTTGTGTTATCTCCCTGCCCCGTCGATTTGTTGGTGCTGCCACCTACAGTGGTAGCGGCGTGTCGGTGGTCGGCGAAGTACCAAAGGTACTACACCGTGTTCTCCTTTCTTTGATACTAATTCTGTTTTTTTTTTCTTTAATTCTAATTGAAGATTAGTGAATTGATTATGAGTTGTTGATGTTTGATGTAGTTGATAATATTGAATTATTGTTGATATGATGATGAATTATTGTGAATTGGTTATGAATCAATGTATCAAAATTGATTTGTGTTTGTGCTAGTTGATTTCATAAATGGGGTCCTAATGTCTTTTCGTGAATTGTTGGTGGTAAATTGAGATTGAGGAAGCTCTTTTACTTAAGTAATAAATTAAATTGGTGTAATGTTGATTTCTGAGAGGATTTGTAATTATAAGTTCCTAAATCAGTTTACTTAGAAGGATTGGTTTAGTTTGACTGTTTGAGTGACTGAAGTTTTACTCTCGCCACGTTGGATAGTAAGTAATCTATTGAATTGTTTATTTTACTAGAGTTTGTAATTTAAATTCGTAGGATCGTTTACAGTAAGAGTAACAAGATATGATTACTGATATTACTTGGATTGGTTTATTTGATTCGTTAATTAGTGAGAAAGGATAATTGATATTACTTAATAGTATTAAAGTGAAATCATGAATTGAGTTATGAAGCGAAGAGTTATTTGAAGAGCCATGATTGTTCTTAGAAGGTTATTAGCATAAGGGTGAACATGTCAGTTTAGTTGTCTGCTAATCAATGAGTTGTAATTAGATTATTCATGAGGGATGATTTCTTATTTAAGAAAAGTGATTTGAGTTAGTTTTATATAATGAACTAGATGAGAAATACTTGTTAATGGTTAAAGAATTGGAATGTTGTGAGCTATCAAGAGTTAATCTATATTGCTTGGTTCTAATGATAATAGAAAGTTGTTAATCCTTAAATAATATTCATGTATAATTAGAATAATACGTTGTTCGAGTTCATTGTTAATTATGATATAGAAGTCTGGTTTTGGCTTAAATGGTCTTTATTAGCGTTTGAAGCCGACTTGAGTAACAGATTGATATAGTAATGAAATTATGTTATTGATTTTGTTTATGCGATACATGAAAGTTGTTTCTACGTTGTTGATGGAACTGAATTGTGGAAGGTGGTGTACCTAATATATAATTAGAATTCTAATTGTACGTTATCATTTTGTTAAAGTATATACTATAATAATAAGTTGATTGATGTGGTAAGTGTGTGATAGTGTTCTACTTATAGCTAAATGTTCTAGAATTGATGGGGTAATTCTATAAAAAAGATTAGTTATATGAAAATCTGCTTAGAGTTATCAATGATACTATGGGAAGAATAGTTGAGTAGACTGCTTAAATGGGTAACCTAATTAATAACCTCACATGAATGTCAAAGAAAGGATTAACATAAACTATAATAATTGAAGAGTATGAAAGTTAGTTACTTAACTATGGATTAGGTTAATAAAGATGTGTTAGATAAATATTTTAGTTAATGACTACAAAATTGAGAATATATAAAGTTAATCGTTTGGACATTCACAAAACAGTTATATGAGATTACTTAAGTAAGTGCAAGTTTGTGATTACTTTAAAGTAGTTGAGTTATATAAAGACGGGAGGTTGACTCGCTATGCTAAGTAAGAATATGATCCATTAATTGTTGACATTTATAATGGTATTGGAATCGAACTTACGAGATAACATGGCCCATGATTGATTAGGTCTAATCGACCTTTGTTTCATGAATCTCGAGTTGTGGAATCTACGCTAACTCTCCTTAGTTAATTCTAAGAGAGAGACTTATTGTAATTTTCGATGGTGTTTGATAACATTATTATCATTATTGAGATGATCTACATAGATATCAGTGAAGTGAAAGAGAAGTAGTATGAACTATCTATATGCAAAGTATGTGATGTGTGGAATCGGGTTAGTAAATCTCGCTAGTTAATTCTAGCTGAGAGACCTATTGTCACTATGGTGGGTATTTTACAGAATATGATTGGTTACTTGTGTGGTAAGTATGTTTTGTAATTGTAATTGAGTTGAATCGAAATGCATAACTATATTGGCCTCGAAATACTTAAGTGATTATAACTCTCTAAGAGAAAGCCTTGCTTGTTGTTCAATGATTGTTAAGGATTACTATAACTATGGAATAGTTCTAAGAATGGCGATTGAGTTATGAACGATAATCGAAAGAAACTGAAAGGGGAAAGTAGCCCCGTCTGAGTCGACGGATGGGGTGACATGAACAGTGCCCCATGGACTTTGAACCTTGGGGCCCCACAGGGAAACCTGCCCATTGCTCTGTGGGGCGATAATCGGGCGTTATATCAGGTAATGTGAAACCTGTGGATGGCTGATGAAATCAGCGGAAAAATGTACTCCGGACTAGTCGCGGTTATTGGCCAAAAGTAAAGCGAATGGTTGGGTGACGACCCCCACTGTCGGAGTGTAAGCTTTGTCTCCTCCGCCGCGTTCTCTTTCCCCCTGGTTAAAAGGAATGTTATCTCAGAGTATGAAAGTTAATTCGATAATGGATTCCCGATAAGGAATCGTATCGTGGTAAGTTGTTTCGATATTGGATTCCCGATAAGGAATCATATCAGGTAAGTAGTGAATGTTTATTCAGTATATGAATATGAATATCGATATTGGTTTCCTGATAAGGAGGCATGTCATGGTAAGTGATACTAACGTTAGATTCCTGATAAGGAATCATATCTTGTTATGTGGATTCCTGATAAGGAATCGTATCTCGTTATTGAATTCCCGATAAGAAATCGTTATGATAGGGAAAGTTATTATGTTATTTGTTGCCTCATAAAGGTTTGTGTAGGACAGTTTAAAGGATTGATTAATCGAGTATGAAAGCATTAGTTTGGATTCTGATAAGAAATCAATTAAAGGAAGTAAAGTATATTGCTTATATCAAAGTTGGTAACCCAGATTCCTCATAAGGGATCGTGATATGTTGAAAGGTTAACTAATTAGTTTCTTTATAAGATATGTATCAATTACAAGATTGTTTCAAGTCATGTTGTTGGGTTTGCCTTATGTGAATAACGATGTAGTGGAAAAGGAACAATCAGATAAAGATGTATAAGTATGTTGTCAACATGAGTTGATGTTATGCATGTTATGACAATGTGAATGTGATTATGTTGACTCCTGAGTCGTTTCCAAGTAAAAGCCACCAAAGCATGTGTTACTCTTATTTACGGGTTTAGTACTCAGCTTTGCTGATGTGTGTATGTTGTTTTGTCATTTCTGTGGCCTGTCACTTGGTGGGTGGCAGTATTTTATATGTTTCAGGTTAAAGCTGTGAGTTATTCTTTTGCAAGTTGAAGGGGATTCGAGATGGTGCAGTATTATACTTGTTATTGAAGTGAGGACGCTCCATTTGTAATAGTTAATCGTTTGTTTCTATAATCTATTTCTTCATTTAGAATCGTTAGCTAGTGCTCCTGATTCTCTGTTGGTTGTTGCTCCGCGAAAGCGTTGAGGTTGTTCAGCTTTGGGATTTGGAAATATTTTATAAATTGAAATTGTAACAGGTTCATATTATTTTTCGCTTTAGCGTTGTCCTATTTTCAAAGGAAATTCTGGCGAATTTTCTGTAGAAATTTATGGGAATAGAGTCTGAGAATCAGAGCGTAATTGCAATAGTTGATTAATTTGAATAGAATTGGGAATTGAGTTCCATACTCTCCGATGTAGTTTGGTGAGTGTGATGGTAATAGTTCGGGTTATCTCGACCAAAGTCTCTTTCGCTGTGCTTAATCCTCTGTAAGCTGGTCGGGAGAATTCGGGCTGTTACACTTAATTAATTAGTAATGTTTAACGAACAATTTACTTTGGTTGTAAAGATTATTGAATGTGAGATTAGTTTGTTTTTAATTTAGCCTTGCATTTATTTCCAAGGAGATAAGTGCGGCGGTAGCGCCACTCGTCGAGTCGAACCCTCGTGGATTTATTTTCCCCAAAACCCGAGTTTTATCGAATGAAAAAGGGTTCGGGTGGGCGAGGGTGTTACACATAGTCTCCTTCTTCAAGAGTTAGGCAGTGGAGGAGCATGGGTTAGTAAATGACTTTGTTGAACCCTAGTTTTGATAATGACAAAGAAACAAAGGAACAAACTAAGTAGTGAACTAATGAGTTATTTAAGTGTATGGTGTTTAAGGTATCAATAAAAGGAACTGGAGAATATGAAGTCAAGGAAGAAGTCAAGAGAGGATTTCAAAGGCTATGTAAAGAAGTTTCTATGTTGATACTGGAGCAAGCATTGGATCAAGAAGAATAGAAGCTAGGCATTTTATTTTCTAGTTCCAATATAAAGGAACAAAGAAAGAATGGTAAGGAACAATGGCAGTCTATTTGAGAATGAGAGTTTGTTCCTTTGTAAGGAACAAACTAAGTGGCACTAAACGAATATGTTAAAGGAACTTAGTTAATAAAAGGACTAGACTTAGGCGTGCAACATTATAACGTTAAAAAGATATTTGAGTAAGTCATGCCTAAATTATAGGAAATTAGTTATATCTAAATTAAAATGATAAAATCAGTTTTAAAAAGAAAATCTGTTTAAGAAAAAGATTTTATTTTTCGGAAAAATAAGGAAATAAATATCCGGTTGTTAGAAAGATTTTATTTAAAAGATATTATTTTCTTAAAGTTAAAAATTCAGTTTTAAAGATAAAAAGAGTTTTTATAAAACTGATTTTCGGATAAAGCTCAAGGAACTCCTATTACTTAGGAGTAATGGCTAAAAAATATCCACGTTCATTTATAGTTCATGGGATCATGGGACATGATGTGAAACGTGTTCCTTAGGGGAAGGAACATCATGGGTTAATGGACTAAAACATGTACTCTAGTTTTAATCCCACGTTCTTCATGATTAACACTATAAATATAGAAGTCTAGATAAGTTCCAAATTGTGTCTTACTAAGTAATTAAGTGAGTTTAACTAATTAAGTGTCAGTGCCTTCATTCTCTATAATAGCCATTTGTTCTTTGCCTTCTTACTCTAATTCCACTAAGCTTATTTCGATCAATTGTATTTTGGTTTTTGGGGTAAGGGAACTTTGAGTGAAGTTCTGTAAGAGAGAGGCTTTGAGTGAAGCTTGTATGTGTGAGAAAACTTCGAGTGAAGTTGAGAGGAACTGCTGTTAAGGGAACAGTGGCTCAGGAACTTGGGTTTAGGAACTCAAGGTGTGGCTCGAGTTAGAATTAGGTTGTAACAAAGTTGTTTGGCCTAATTAGTGAAAGTGTTGAGTTTAAAATCCCTAGTGGTCGAGGTTGTTTCTTCTTGTTGGGCCCAAGAAGTTTTTCATAAAAATCCCTTGTGTTCCTTTAGCTTGTTTATTCGTTTAAGTTTTAATTTCCGCAAAAAGTTACGTTTATTTCTACACCTACAATTCACCCCCCCTCTTGTAGTGTTCCTAGGGAAATAACAGACTTTTTATACAACTGCCCCTCGCGGTATGTGAGCCATCAAGCTCACCTTCGAACCCTTTCAGCTTCGAGCTCGTCTTCGGGGAGCACGCCATCTCGAGAGAAAGATATAATCTTGTCCATCCAAGGGGGATTCTATCAAGGGTGGCTACTACCTTGTTAATTCTTGGAGATTTCAAGACTTTCCACATGATGGGTCGAGGTGAGAGATCCTCAGCAGAGCTAGCTAACCTTGACAATGCATCTACTTGCTGGTTATGAGATCGAGGAATGTGAGTAATGGTTAAGGGAGTTAGATCAGCAATTTCTTCTTTCACCTTCTTCAGATACATCTTCATGCTATCCTCTTTGGCCTCGAATTCTGAATTCACTTGCCCGACAATTAGCAGAGAGTCAGAGTGAGCTTTGAGTTTTCGAGCCATAGCTGTTGTGCATAGCTGGATCCCGAGGAGTAGTGCTTCCTACTCAGCCTCATTATTCGAGGCAGCAAAATCGAACTTGATGGCATGTTCTGTTTTGTTCTTTTGTGGGTCTAAGACCAAGAGCGCGGCGCCACATCCGGCCTTTGATGACAACCCATCGACGAACAGCTCCCAGAAGCCCTCTTCTGTAGGCTCGAGCCTGGAAGAGCATTCGGCTATGAAGTCAACTATAGCCTGGGATTTGACAGCACGTCGCGGCTCGAATTTAAAGCCAAAATCTGAAAGCTGATTAGACCATTCTGTCACCCTGCTAGACTGGTTCCTTCCTTCGATAACCTTCAGAATGGGATGATTAGTGAGTACTTTGATTGAATGAGCTTAAAGTAAGGTTTGAGCTTTCGAGTGGCGAGGACAAGGGCAAAAATTATCTTCTTAATGGGAGGATACTTGGCTTCTGCACTTTTAAGGGCGTGGCTTATGAAATATACTGGATGCGGATTCTTTTCACGCTAAGGGACTAGAACTGCGCTGAGGGCATGATCTGAAACGGCCAGATAAACATAGAGTGTTTCTCCTTGCAAGGGGGAGATAAGTTTAAGAAGGCTGACCAAATGGGCTTTGAGCTGCCGAAAGGCTTCCTCTGCAGCATCATCTTAGTCGAATGTTTATTGTTTCAGCGGCCTGAAGAAGTACAGACTCTTGTCGGCAGATCGCGACAAACAAAAGCCCTAGGGCCGCCATACAACCGGTTAGGCGTTGGACCTCTTTAATTGTTCGAGGGCTCTTCATTTCAATAATAGCTTGAATTTTATCGAGGTTGGCCTCTATACCCCTTTCATCCACAATGAAACCAAGGCACTTTCCCCCTATTACACCAAAGACACACTTCTTTGGATTCAGCTTCATGTTGTAGGTGCGCAAGGTAGAAAGTGTCTCCTTTAGATATGAGATATGATCTTCTTCTTGTTTGCTTTTGACGATCATGTCGCCTACATAGACTTCGACGGTTCACCCTATTTGCTTCTTAAACATTTTGTTCACATACTGCTGGTAGGTGGCCCCTGCGTTCTTGAGGCCGAAGGCATCACCTTGTAATAGTGGACGCCAGAATCGGTAGTGAAGGCTGTGTGTCTAGATCTTCTTCGGCCATAGGGATCTGATGATATCCCGTATTAGCATCCAAGAAGCGGAAAAGCGCATGTCCAACCGTGGATTCGACTAGTCTGTCGATCTTATGAAGGGTAAAATCGTCCTTTGGACAGGCTTTGTTCAGGTCTATAAAGTCGACGCACATTCTTCAGGCCCCGGATGATTTGCGGACTAGGACTACGTTGGCCAGCCATTCGGTGTATTGACACTCTCAAATGAAGCCTGCGGCCAACAGCTTCTTGACCTCCTCGGCGACAGCGGTGCTTCTCTCGACCCCTTGGTGCCTGAGCTTTTGTTTGATTGGCCGATGCCCCTCTCGGATAATTCAATCGATGGACCATAAGCTGGCGATCCATACCAGGCCTTTCATCGACGGTATAACCAAACACGTCTTGAAAGTCTCGAATGAGTTCGATAATTTGGTCTCTTATGCCACAAGGAACTTGCTTGCCGATTCGAACTGTCCGACCTTTCCTCTCATCCATGCATACATCCATGATCATCGTCCCCCTCGAATTGTAGGAGCAACTAATATGTTGAGATGGCAGCATTGACCATTGCTATTTCCCTAGGAACACTACAAGAGGGGGGGTGAATTGTAGGTGTAGAAATAAACGTAACTTTTTGCGGAAATTAAAACTTAAACGAATAAACAAGCTAAAGGAACACAAGGGATTTTTACGAGGAAAAACTTCTTGGGCCCAACAAGAAGAAACAACCTCGACCACTAGGGATTTTAAACTCAACACTTTCACTAATTAGGCCAAACAACTTGTTACAACCTAATTCTAACTCGAGCCACACCTTGAGTTCCTAAACTCAAGTTCCTGAACCACTGTTCCCTTAACAGCAGTTCCTCTCAACTTCACTCGAAGTTTTCTCACACATACAAGCTTCACTCAAAGCCTTCTCTTACAGAACTTCACTCAAAGTTCCCTTACCCCAAAAACCAAAATACAATTGATCGAAATAAGCTTAGTGGAATTAGAGTAAGAAGGCAAAGAACAAATGGCTATTATGAGAGAATGAAGGCACTGACACTTAATAAGTTAAACTCACTTAATTACTTAGTCAGACACAATTTGGAACTTATCTAGACTTCTATATTTATAGTGTTAATCATGAAGAACGTGGGATTAATAGAGTACAGTTTTAATCCATTACCCATGATGTTCCTTCCCCTAAGGAACACGTTTTACATCATGTCCCATGATCCCATGAACTATAAATGAACGTGGATAAATGAGCCATTACTCCTAAATAATAGGAGTTCCTTAGCTTATATCCGAAAATCAGTTTTATAAAACTCTTTTTATCTTTAAACTGAATTTTAATCTTTAAGAAAATAATATCTTTAAATAAAATCTTTCTAACAACCGGATATTTATTTTCTTATTTTCCGAAAAATAAAATCTTTTCAAAACAGATTTTCTTTTTAAAACTGATTTTATCATTTGAAATTAGAAATAACTAATTTCCTATAATTAGGCATGACTTACTCCATTATCTTTTAACCGTTATAAGTCACGCCTAAGTCTAGTTCCTTTTATTATTAGTTCCTTTAACATATTCTAAGTGCCACTTAGTTTGTTCCTTACAAAGGAACAAACTCTCATTCTCAAATACTGCCACGTTCCTTACCATTCTTTCTTTGTTCCTTTACATTGGAACTAGAAAATAAAACGCCTAGCTTCTATTCTTCTTGATCCAATGCTTGCTCCAGTATCAACATAGAAACTTCTTTACTTAGCCTTTGAAATCCTCTCTTGACTTCTTCATTGACTTCTATTCTCCCAGTTCCTTGATTGATACCTTAAACACCATACACTTAAATAATTCATTAGTTCACTACTTAGTTTGTTCCTTTGTTTCTTTGTCATTATCAAAACTAGGGTTCAACAATTTCCCCCTTTTTGATGATGACAACAAAGGTACAAACTAAGGAAAATAACAAATAATATAAGTGAATGAAAATAAAAAACATAAAGAAGAAAATGAAAATAAAATAAAACACAATTATGTGAGTAACTGAATTTTGATTTTTCATTTACCTTAACCTATTTTTGATTTTTCATTTACCTTATCCATTTTTTAATTTTTTTCAATTTTCAAGTTTATGTACAGTTTGTTCCTTAAATCATTTTCCCCCTTTGTCATCCTCAAAAAGAATAAACTCTGCATGTTTGATGAATTGATTTAACACCTTAATACCAATATGCAAGCACCATTATGGTTAAGTTAGAAAATCAAAGAGTAAACTTGCTCAAACATCAATCACATAATACTAGCCATTCCAAGGAAGAAATTATGCAAACATTTAGAAACATAGACAATATAGCAAAAGTCATTGATTATATAGCACTTGTTCCATAACAAAACAAAGAAAGAAAAGAAAAAGGAAAACAAAAGTTGTGTTCCTTGATAAAGAAACAGGAACAACAAACAACAAAAAAAAACTAAGAAAGGGAAGGGGAATGGTGTTCCTCTACAACTTCTTCTTCAACCACATCCTCCAATTTTTCATCACCACCCCATGATTAGTCAACCTGTTCCTTCAGCTCCTCCAAGGACGAGCCATAGAGTCCATCTTCTTTGCTTGCGCAACCACGTATCACTCAATTCTTCATAAGACTTACATATATCAGTTTTGGCATCCAAAGTCCAATGAAGATGATTGTAAAATTTTATCATATGTTTGGCAGGAAGCAACTTCATTAACCCAGTTTGATCATCCGAGATTCCTGTTCCTTACCCTTGAAACTAGAGGCAGATGGGGGATTTTGTGAAGGAACTGGAGGGGTTTGAGTGGAAGGCTCATCTGTTCCAGGAATGGAAACAGAAGGTGAAGGGTGATAAATGGGAGGAAGAAATGGTGGTGTGGGTGGAAGAGTTGTGGAGGTGGAAGCAAAAGGATTTGGCCTTTTATTTCATCCTTCAACTGCTCAAAACTGAAGGAACAGAGAAGGACGAAGGTGAAATGGAGGGTATTTTGTGAAAGGAACAGAGAGTTTGGAGATGGTGGTGGAGTAGGTTCCTTGAGAGTGAGGGTACCTGTTCCTCATTATCCGAAAGGACTAAAGGAGAGTCCTCGTTGGAAGGAACAGGAAACGGAGCAATTTTTACGAGTGCTCTTTCTCACTCTCAAGGAACAGAGGGTTTAGGCTTATGGCAATGTGTTTCGCCTCTTAGGTTTGGTTCCTCCGGTTAGGAACAGGGTTATCCAAGATTACATCATTATCTTCTTCTAAGTCAGTTTGGCAGTTTTCTTTTTCCTGAGGAACTGGAGCCATCTTCCTTGAATGAGAACACCTTCTTGGACAGACAAGCCAAGTCCATTTAGGGTCTTCTCATTCAAGATGTTCCCTTGTTTGATCCTATGGTGGTCCAACCGTAAGTCTTACTTCAAAGTGATGAAGTAAAGAAGTTATCAAGGCACCGTACCAATACACAAGTTTTCTCAATACAGTGAGTTAAGTGTTGAATGAAGAGGGAAGGGAAATTGATTTGTATGTGTGGTCCAAGCAAAACATGTAACACATATCCAAGAGACCCACTTCATTCCTCTTTTCAGTTCGAGGAATGAGTGCTCTCCAAACCAAGTTAAATACTTTGTGAAGGGGAGAGAGTAGGTTATGGTTAAGTTTGTTTTGGCCAGCTGTTCCTCCAAAATATTCTAAGATTTTGTCTTGAGGAAAATTGGAAAGGAAACAGTTCCTTTCCTTTTAAAATACAAATCAGTTCCTTTGCAAGGAACTTCCCATACTTTGCTTAAAGTTGCTTGATTAAACCTTATTTTCTTTCCTCTAACTCAGTTGTGCAAGTTCCATTAGTATTAACAAATTTGCACAAATTCACCATAGCTAGAGGAACAAGAGCATTATTAAAGGCGAATTCAAACAAGAATTCCATGCCTTGTTCCTTTAGAATGGAGGTTAATTCTAGAAATTCAATTTTATTGCCCATTCTAAATCGACGCAAAACCCAAACATACCTAGATTCACTTCGTTCGACCCTTTTCTTGGAAGACGAAGAAACAGTTCCTTTGGAAGGAACAGGTGAAGTTTCTTCTTCTTCCCCCTGAGATTGTTCCGGGGTTTCTTCTTCATCTCTTCCCCAATCAATTTTCTTCTCGCATGCTCCTTCTAGGAGATTCTAATTGCTGTTCCTCTATGGGGTTTTCTTGAATTATGTCGGTTTCAAGGGTTTTGTTGGAGATGAAGAAATTTCCATTTTTGAAGTGTCGGTTGTTTTTGATGTTGGAAAAGGGAGTTTCTTGAAGTTTTTGCCATGATTTGTGAAGGTTTGGAGGTTTTTATGGAGTATCAAAGGGTGTGATGAGGTTTCGGTATTGGTGAAGATGAAGAGTTTGAGAGGAACACGGTTTCTTAGATGAATTAAGAAGGAAGTTTTGCATGTAATAGTAATTATGACACGCGGGAAAGAAATAAAGCAAAAAAAATAAAATAAAAAAAAAAGAAAAACGAAAAGAAATAAAAGAACCAAGATTTAATTAAACTGGTTCCCCTTATTTTTGGGATTTTCGGATTTTTCGGATTTTTATGAATTTTAATTTTTGAAAGAAAATAAATGCTAAGGAACTTGTGCTATAGGAACAACTAATGCTACATATCAATTCCTTCATATATGCATGTTTCTTGACCTTAGGAACAGTAAGGGGAGTATTATGTGACATTTGTGAGTTGTTTAATTTCTTTGACTTCATGTTATGTTTTGCAACATTCCAATTTGCAATGGTCTTAGGCAATTAAACACAATTATTTTTAGCACACAAAGTCACTCAAATTGATTCAAACATGGGGGAATGACATAGGAACAATCACTTAATTTTTATTAACCTAACTCAAGCCTTAATTTTTCATATCTATCTCTTTGCAAAGGCTTAGTTAGGAATCAGCAATCTGATAATCAGTTTGACAAAACTCAAGTTTAATCAAACCTTTTTCAACATTTTCTCTTAAAAAGTGATGTCTATATGTATATGCTTTACTCTAGAATGATGCACTGGATCTTTAGATATACTATAGCACTTGTATTGTCACAATAAATAGGAACACATTCAAAGTTTATTCCATAGTCACTAAGTTGTTGTTTTATCCAAAGCATTTGAGAGCAACATGCAGCAGCAGCTACATATTCTGCTTCAGCAGTGGATAAAGCAACTGTGTTTTGTTTCTTGGTACTCCAAGAAACTAAACTATGACCAAGGAATTGTGCCATACCTGAGGTGCTTTTCCTATTTACAAGATCTCCAGCATAATCTGCATCTGCATATCCTTTTAGTTCGAATGTATCACTTCTTGGATAGTAGAGTCCAAGATCATCTGTTCCTTTAAGATATCTAAGAATTCTCTTCACAGCAGTGAGGTGAGACTCCTTTGGATTTGCTTGAAATCTAGCACACAAACCAACACTGAAAGCTATGTCTGGACGACTAGCAGTTAGATACAAAAGTGAACCAATCATTCCTCTATATTTTGTTTGATCAACACTTGTTCCTATGGAGTCTTCATCTAATCTAGTTGAAGTTCCCATAGGAGTGTGATTTATCTTTGAATTTTCGAGGCCATATTTCTTTAATAGTTCCTTTATGTATTTTTGTTGGTGAACAATTATACCTTTTTCAGTTTGTTTGATTTGTAGTCCAAGAAAGAAATTTAACTCACCCATCATACTCATTTCAAATTCATTGCTCATGAGACTTGAGAATTCTTTGCACAATGTTTCATTAGTAGCTCCGAATATGATGTCATCAACATATATTTGAACAAGCAAAATATCAGTTCCTTTAGATTTTAGGAACAAGGTTTTATCAACCTTTCCTCTTTTAAATTGTTTTCTAAAAGGAACTTGATAATCTCTCATACCATGATCTAGGTGCTTGTTTTAACCCATAAAGAGCTTTATCAAGCTTGTAGACATGATTTGGGAGATTATTATTTTCAAACCAGGGGGTTGTTCAACATATACATCTTCGTTTAGATAGCCATTTAAAAATGCACACTTAACATCCATTTGATATAATTTAATCCCATGTAAGCAGCAAATGCAATTAAAATTCTAATGGCTTCTAATCTAGCTACAGGAGCAAAGGTTTCTTCATAATCAATTCCTTCTTGTTGTTATAACCTTTTACTACAAGTCTAGCTTTGTTTCTTACAATGGTTCCATATTCATCTAGTTTGTTTCTAAACACCCATTTTAAGCCAATTACTTTTGTTGTTTAGATGAAGGAACTAGATGCCATACCTTGTTTCTTTCAAACTCATTTAATTCAGCTTGCATTGCATAATCCAATCAGAGTCAGTTAAGGCTTCTTCATGATTTCTTGGTTCCATCATTGATAGGAACGCATGAAATGCACAAAAGTTCCTTAACTGAGATCTAGTTTGCGTACCTTTGGATATGTCGCTGATTATGAGTTCCACAGGATGTGACTTTTGTAATCTCCAAGGTTTTGGTTGAAACTCTCTTATAGGAACATGTTGTTCCTCATGAGTTCCTTGAGTGGTCGAGGAACTCTGCTCAGTTGTTCCTCTGTTAGCCTCGGTGGACTCAGTTCCTTCATTTAGAGGAACAAGAGCATCTTCTCCTCCTTGAGGAACAGGAACATCATTGATTCATTATTTTCAATTCCTCGTTCCTTTCCTCTTTCACTTCTTCTTCTTCTTGTGAATCTGTGTTCCTTGTACTAGGTTGTGCTAACCCTATCTCATAGTCATCAACCTGTATGCTTGGATTATGTTTGTCAGATTCATCAAAGATTACATGAATGCTTTCTTCAACACACATAGTTCTCTTGTTATATACTCTATAAGCTTTACTATGTGAGGAGTATCCTAAAAATGTTGCTTCATCACTCCTTGCATCAAATTTTCCAAGATTATCTTTTCCATTATTATGCACATAACATTTGCATCCAAATGTTCTAAAATAGGTGATATTTGGTTTCTTTCCAAATAAAGTTCATAAGGAGTTTTATTAATGATAGGTCTCATCATGGCACGATTAATTATGTGACAAGCAGTATTAACAGCTTCAGCCCAAAAGTTCCTTGGAAGTTCACTAGCAATTAACATGGTTCTAGACATTTCCTCCAAAGTTCTATTTTTCCTTTCTACAACACCATTTTGTTGTGGTGTTCTAGGGGCAGAAAAATTATGATCTAGGCCATTATCTCTGCTTAGGTCATCAAATTTATAATTTTCGAATTCCTTGCCATGATCTGATCTAATGTGCATTATTTTATGTCCACTTAGGTTTTGAACTCTTTTAGCAAAGACAAGGAACTCATCATAAGTTTCATCTTTACTAAGAGAAAAATAACCCAAGTGTACCTAGAGTAGTCATCTACAATCACAAGTACATACCTCTTTCCACTTCTGCTTTGAATTCTCATGGGTCCACATAAGTCCATATGAATTAACTCTAATGGTTTAGTGGTACTTACAATCGTTTTAGATTTGAAAGAGGATCTTACTTGTTTACCTCGTGCACATGCATCACAAACTTGATCAATATGAAATTTTATGGATGGTAATCCTAAAACAAGTCTTTTGATCTAAGTTTCTCAAGTAATGAAAAGCTAGCATGTCCTAGACGCTTGTGCCATAGAAGTGAATCATCTTCAATAACACTAAGACAAGTTAAATTGATTTGAGGAACAAGGTCTAGATCCACAATGTATGTGTTCCCTTTCCTTGTTCCTTCCAAATAACCTTCTTAGTTTTAATGTTGATGATTAAGCATTTTTCTTTATCAAATTTTACAGTATTTCCTTTGTCACAGAATTGAGAAATGCTTAATAGATTATGTTTTAGACCTTCAACTAAAAATACATTTTCAATGGAGTGTAATGGTGACTTACCGACCTTACCCATAGCAACAATGTTACCTTTCTTATTATCACCAAATGTTACACTGCCACCTTCATAGGTTGTGAGTGAGAGAAACTTCGTTTTGTCTCCTGTCATGTGCTTGGAACAACCACTATCGAGATACCAAGTGTTGTTCCCCCTCACTCCAACCTGCAAAAATCAACTAGTTGTTAGTTGAAGGAACCCCATCTTTCGTGGGTTCCTGTTCTTGACTAGGATTTGTTTTGACAACCCATTTTTTCTTACTTATTGTCACATTTTTCCCAATCATCTCAGATTTTTGTTGACATTGATTTATGTAATGACCTACCTTGCCACAATACATACAGAACTTATCACTAGGTAGATCAACATATTTCTTTGTCTTGTTCCTTTTCTTGTAGTTTTCAAAACCAAGACCTTCCTTCCTTTGGTCTGTGGTTTCTCAATCCACTTAGGAACTTTCATGATTTTGCCTCTGTTCCTTGCGACAACCAGTTCCTTTTTAAGATTACAGATCTGTTCCTTTAAAATATTTTTCTCTTTATTTATTTTTTCAATCTCAGATCTGTATCCTTTCAAAGGGGTTGATCTTATATCAAAGGAACTCAGAACAGGGACAAATTCCTTCAAGTGTGAAATCTCTAAATTAATTAGATAATTTTCATTTTTCAAACTTCATAACATTCTTTGATTTTTAAGTTTTTATCAAATAAACAAAATCTGTTTCGACATCGTTCTCATTTTCTTAAGCCATTCTATGTGTTCCTTGCAAACCTTTAAGGCTTGTTCCGTTTGTTACGTTTTTCACGTTCATCTCTACATTCAAGAATTGCATCATAAAGAAGATCATATATTTCAGTCCTAGTTTTACCATCTAGTTCTGACTCAAGTCCATGTTGACTTACCTCAATTTTTCTTCATCTTCTTTTTCGTCTAGTTTCCATGAGGCAAAGGTTTGCTGTTTCTTCAGTTGGTTGTTCCTCTTCTTCTTCCGTCTCTGAATCTCCCCAAGCAGCTATCATAGCTTTGCGCACATTTGCCTTAGAGAAAGGTGCTTTTGATTCTTTGTTCCTTTCAGCAAAGCGTTCCTTGTTCCTTTCTTTGGTTTTGTCATTTTCCCAAAGAGGACATTCTTGATGAAGTGACCTGTACTACCACATTTATGACAAGCAGCTTTGTTAGAAAATTTCTTAGTTTTACCTTTGAAGTTTCCATTCTTCATGTTCCTGTACATCTTTCGAAATTTTCGAACCATGAGGGCTGCTTCTTCTTCTTCGAGTCCGAATCATCTTCATCATCTGCTTTGAGAGCAATTGATTTTGATTTGGAGCTTTCACCATATTCAGTATCAAGGTGAAGCTCATGAGTCATAAGTGACCCTGCAACTGTTCTAAGTTGAACTTAGTGAAGTCTTTTGTTTCTTGAAGAGCAGTGACTTTAGCCATCCATCTGTCCTTAGGAAGACTCCTAAGAACCTTTCGAACCTGTTCCTCAGATGAAATAAACTTTCCAAGAGAAGCCAACTCATTAATAATGTTATAAACGAGTAAACATGTCTCGGATGCTTTCTTTGGATTTCATGCAGAACAGTTCATATTGATTCATAAGTAAATCAATTTTCGATCTTTTAACTTCATTAGTTCCTTCGTGGGTTACTTCTAGTAAATCCCATATTTGCTTTGCGGATTTGCATCCCATGATCCTATTATGTCATGGGGTCCAAGTCCACAATGCAACAATTTAATAGCCATGGCATTTACTTCCATTTTTTCAAAATCAGATTTGTCATAATCAGAGAGGGGTTTTAGAGTTACCTCATTTTTGTCATTTGTAGTTGTGACTTCGAAATCACCAACTTCAATGACTCTCCATACCTGATAGTTTTCAGCTTTGATGAATATCTCCATGCGGTTCTTCCAATAGTTGTAGTACTTCCCATTGAACATAGGAGGCCTTTGAGTGGAATAACCTTCTTCAAGTTTCTCGGTGGTATTCATTGTTCCTTGGATCTTTTTCTCAATAGGGTTTCCTATCTTACGTGAGTTCTAGCTCTGATACCAATTGTTATTTCCCTAGGAACACTACAAGGGGGGGGTGAATTGTAGGTGTAGAAATAAACGTAACTTTTTGCGGAAATTAAAACTTAAACGAATAAACAAGCTAAAGGAACACAAGGGATTTTTACGAGGAAAAACTTCTTGGGCCCAACAAGAAGAAACAACCTCGACCACTAGGGATTTTAAACTCAACACTTTCACTAATTAGGCCAAACAATTTGTTACAACCTAATTCTAACTCGAGCCACACCTTGAGTTCCTAAACTCAAGTTCCTGAGCCACTGTTCCCTTAACAACAGTTCCTCTCAACTTCACTCGAAGTTTTCTCACACATACAAGCTTCACTCAAAGCCTCTCTCTTACAGAACTTCACTCAAAGTTCCCTTACCCCAAAAACCAAAATACAATTGATCGAAATAAGCTTAGTGGAATTAGAGTAAGAAGGCAAAGAACAAATGGCTATTATGAGAGAATGAAGGCACTGACACTTAATTAGTTAAACTCACTTAATTACTTAGTCAGACACAATTTGGAACTTATCTAGACTTCTATATTTATAGTGTTAATCATGAAGAACGTGGGATTAAAACTAGAGTACATGTTTTAGTCCATTAACCCATGATGTTCCTTCCCCTAAGGAACACGTTTCACATCATGTCCCATGATCCCATGAACTATAAATGAACGTGGATATTTTTTAGCCATTACTCCTAAGTAATAGGAGTTCCTTGAGCTTTATCCGAAAATCAGTTTTATAAAAACTCTTTTTATCTTTAAAACTGAATTTTTAACTTTAAGAAAATAATATCTTTTAAATAAAATCTTTCTAACAACCGGATATTTATTTTCTTATTTTTCCGAAAAATAAAATCTTTTTCTTAAACAGATTTTCTTTTTAAAACTGATTTTATCATTTGAAATTAGATATAACTAATTTCCTATAATTTAGGCATGACTTACTCAAATATCTTTTTAACCTTATAATGTTGCACGCCTAAGTCTAGTTCCTTTTATTAACTAAGTTCCTTTAACATATTCTTTAGTGCCACTTAGTTTGTTCCTTACAAAGGAACAAACTCTCATTCTCAAATAGACTGCCACTGTTCCTTACCTTCTTTCTTTGTTCCTTTACATTGGAACTAGAAAATAAAACGCCTAGCTTCTATTCTTCTTGATCCAATGCTTGCTCCAGTATCAACATAGAAACTTCTTTACTTAGCCTTTGAAATCCTCTCTTGACTTCTTCCTTGACTTCGTATTCTCCCAGTTCCTTTTATTGATACCTTAAACACCATACACTTAAATAACTCATTAGTTCACTACTTAGTTTGTCCCTTTGTTTCTTTGTCATTATCAAAACTAGGGTTCAACAACCTTGTTGAGGGTTGGCCGCCCTATGATGACAATGTAGGGGAGGGTGGTGTCGACAACTAGGTAATCGACGACCATATTTCTTCCCTTGCCCTTTTCTCCCATTCGAGTGGGAAGTTTGACCGAGCCAAGTGGATGGACGGACTGTCTGCCGAACCCAACTAAAGGCTGGTCGATGGGCGTAAGATCTGCCTCCTTATACTTCAGCATATTTAAGCAGTCCATGGTGATTATGTCTGCAGAGCTCCCATTGTCGATCATCACTCATCACTCAACCTACCCGCAGATTTGCGATTTTCATTTTGACGACCAGGGGGTCGTCGTGCGGGGTCTGAATTGGTCGATGATTGTCTCAAAATGTCATCGTGGGGCATGTGGTAGAGATGGTGATGTCCGTCCCATGTTTCATGGTATAGAGGTATTTCTTTCGAGAGCGATTGGTTAAGGCGTTGGAAGCGAATCCTCTTCTGATGACATTCGCATACCCAGCTGTTTCGTCACTTCATGACTGTTTTTCTCTTCTAGGTTCGCTTTTCATTTCTTTGGGATCTTTTAAGTATCGATTTAGTTTTCCTTCATTAGCTAGTTTGTCTAGCGCTCTCTTCAACTCTCGACAGTCACGTGTCGTGTGACCGCAGTCGTGATGATACTCGCACCAGATGCTCTTATCCCTTTTGTTAACAAAGGCCCTAATGGGGTAAGGCTTTGGTAGGGTATACTTCTCGTTGATATCAAGATAGATCTCCCTTCTGTTGAGGGTATAATGAGGATCGTTTCCATTGTCATCTTGCTGAGGTTTTTTGTCTCTTTCCTTTCGAGCGACGTCTCTTGGGGCGTCCGCTCGAGGAGTGTACTCGTGCTTCCTTTTGTTGGAGCTGGGTTCCTCATGCGTCTTGCATATGTCAGAAGCTTTGATGAATTTTTGGGCAAGGCTCATTGCCTCAGAGAATGTCGAAGCCTTGCTCTCTGTGAGCTTGAGCTGGAACCGGCTCGAAGGATACAACCCTAACATAAGCGCGATGAACGCGACACTTTCTTGAAGATCGGAGACCTTCAGAGAATCTTTATTGCACCTCTTAATGTATTATGCCAGGTCATCATCTCTGCGTTGTCTAATGGACATGAGATGGATGCTAGTCTTGCTGTGTCTTCGGCCGACTATGAAGTTATGCTTGAAGGCCGTCTCGAGGGCCGCGAAATTCGAGATGCTCTAAGGGGGAAGTTTTGTGAACCAAGTGAGAGCTAGTCCTTTTAAGGTGGTGGGGAAAAACTTACACCACGCAGCTTTTCGATGCTTGTTTGCACACTTATTTGTGCTTTGAATGCTGTCATATGATCGATGGGATCAGTAGTCCCACCGTAGTGCTCGGTCGGTGGAACTTTAACTTTTCGGGAGTTCAGGGTCCGGATAATGCTTTCTCTTAAGGGAGTGACGAAACCCAAGTTACCCATTTGGACCTCGGATTCCTTGTTGGCTCAGAGCTGCTACACTCTTGTTCGTTCTCCGTGTAGCCCTTCTTCTGCTCTCCTCCTTTCGACTGTGCCCCTCGCTCATTTAGGACATTGCGGGCGTCACGCCTACCATTTCTTAGGTAGCGTTCGTTGATAACATGCCTCGCATCTCGTCGACCGGGAGGAGCTCGGGCAGACCTTTGAGGAGCTCGAGTGGAGTCAGGGGGGTCGATGGCAATTGACCTGAGGCTGAGGGTCTAAGCGACTGGCTCGAGGTTGTCCCATGACCAATTTAGGAATGGGAGGCCTGGGCGAGGTTCCCTCTCCTCCGTATAGAAGTTCAGTTGAGTCGATATGTGGGTTGTTGGAGATCGTGCTATGTAACGGGGTTCGGACTAGTTTGTTCAAATCAAGGGGGCACAATCTGGGGTAGGACCGTCCTCTATTGAGGTTCCCCATAGTTGATGGCAATGGTTGCCTCTCGAGAATGGACCTCCTCGAGGATGTGCTGGTGGCGAGATTAGAGGACGGGAGGTCGTAGAGGGTTCCCTGTCGTCTCTTTAGCCACTTCGGGGGATGGAGTCCCCATGCAATGTGATGGGCTCGGGGGCCTCTGTCGTTGCCGGGTTCTTCGAGTATTAGCCATGGCTTTTAGTTCGATGTCTCCATAGACGTCGCCAACCTCGAGTAAAAGCTTGTAAGATGGGAGATGGATCGAGATTAGAAGTCGAGATGGTGGCCGGCTGCTCGGAGAATGACGAAAAACCTGCAAAAGCGAGAGTCAGACTACCCCGAGGATATATCCGGGATCACCACTCTGACGATCAAGTTAGTTGATGTGTTTTAATTGGGATGTGTGAAGTAGTTTTTCTAGAATTCATTAGCTCAATAAATGGGGATTTGCTCCCTATATATAGGTGTTGAAATATGTGAAAAGGCCCTGCTAGGCTGGCATAAGATCCGAGACGGGTGGGATCCGCTAGGGGCTTGCGAAGCTGGCCTAGGGCCTGAGATCATGTGGGACCCACTGAGGGCTTGCCATGCTGGCATAGGGCTTGAGAACACGTAGGGCCCACAAAGGACTTATCGGGACCAAACAACTACGAATGATGTAAAAGGCTTCATTTGGAAGAACATCATAACAAGATTTGGCATGCCTTAGTCTATTGTTGACAATGGGCCGCAAATGGAGACGCCTAATCTCAAAGACTGGCTGGTCGAGCAAGAAATCAAGGC
The DNA here is from genome assembly GCF_026745355.1 of Beta vulgaris subsp. vulgaris. Classification (NCBI taxonomy): domain Eukaryota; kingdom Viridiplantae; phylum Streptophyta; class Magnoliopsida; order Caryophyllales; family Amaranthaceae; genus Beta; species Beta vulgaris. The sequence continues at coordinate 25,867,662 of NC_079207.1, read as the reverse complement.
TCACTTCGCGGCCGTTTCCCACCCTCAGGAAAACGGGCAAGTGGAGGCATTCAACAAGATCCTGTCAAGTGGCATAAAAAAGAAACTAGACAATGCAAAAGGCTTATGGGTAGAAGAGCTGCAGTTGGTTCTATGGTCTATCAGAACTACGGCCAAGAACTCAACTGGAGAGACTCCAGGCATGTTTGTCTATGGTTTTGAAGCATTTTTTCCCATTGAGATAGAAGAGCCTACTATGAGAATCATGTTATACTCAGAAGCGGCCAATTGGGCTGCTCTGCGCACGACCTTGGAACAAGTGCTAGAAATCAGGGGCAAAGCTTTGTTAAGGATACAGTTATATAAGCTCCGAATGGCTCTAGAGTTTAACAAAAGAGTCGCCAGACGACCACTAAAAGTGGGGAACCTGGTCCTAAAGAAGATGGAAGCGGTCGGCGAAGCCAAAGAGTTGGGCAAGCTCACAACAAATTGGGAAGGACCTTATAGAATCGTCCAGGAAGTACAAAGTGGTACCTTTCGTCTTGAAGCCATGGATGGTCGTCCAATCCCTCGAACTTAGAACTCAGATACTTTGAAAAAAATACTATGTCAGATGTAATTAAGGAAGTTCGTTGCCCTCTAACAAAAGTGCTATGGCACAAAAATTAAAAAGTAGATATGTATACATGTATCTTGGTACTTAGCCAAGCAAAATTTATATAATACAATTTTACTTTCGCTTTATGTTTGTCTCTTTACTTGTTACTTATTACTTATTACCATTTAATTAGGGGCATCTTACCATCGGCCAAAATAGTGGTCCAAAAATAAATAATTAAGTAACAAAGTAAAAAAATTCAAACGTCCACCATACAAAGAAATACACAAGGACAATTTCCTTGGAGAACAATGCTTCTATCAGGAGATTGGCCAAACATGTTACAGATCTATAAGGTTTGTCACACGACGAAGGTCACTTAGTTAATAAACTCTATAAAGGGTAACATCAATCTCCTAAAAGAAGACTGCTAGAATTAAGAGACCTTATTAACGGGATCTTACTTTCCATCATAAGTCCATCCAAGTAATAACCACCTTAGTAAAGGAACAAGTTATTACGAAAGAAAGCAGGATGGTTTACTAGTATCCTGAATGCTTTATCTTGCATAAATGTCACTATTAGGCATGACCATTCTCCTTCTCGGAACAAAGAGGATCGATCGAATTCACTTCATCAAAGAAGGGGGGAGTTCCAAGACATAGTGATCGAAATTAAACAAAACCGTCCAGTATAAGTGTCAATTTATGACCTTAGACCATGGACGGCTTGATCATCCTATTTGGTTCTCTATTCTCAGACGATCAACACCAACAGTTGTGTAAATTTAAAAAAAGGGACCGTCTAGTTATAGATAAGATGGAGACAACGTCCGAAATTCTGTTTTAAGTGAATCGTTTCTTTAATCAAGGACGAGTGACTTCAGCACTTGGGCTGTTCGATTAAATTTTGGATTTAATCCGTCCATGTTTATTCAAAACTGGACGATGCATTTTGTTACTTAGTTAACAAAGGGAAAATTGCAATCAGAGACAAGAATAGAAAAAGAAGTTCTGATATAAATCTCATGTCCAGAGGATTACAACCTAGAAGATAGAAAAGTAAAACAAGCTAAGTACGAAAGACCTCCGGCCAAGATACAACAACAAGGGGGGTTAAGGCTATAGTTTTATTTAGGAGGGAGGTCGTGTCATCGACATGAGTCTCTGGGTCGCCGCCTCCTCCTCTTCTTCGTCGTCCGACGGTTCTTGAAAAACTGGAGCCTCCTTGCCTGCCACCATAGCCCTATTAAGGCTCTCTTGGAAGTCTAGACAACGTTCATAGCGAGGAACATCGTCAGCTTCTGTTGGCATTTCAAATGCCTTTACAACCCAAGATTTGGAGGTATCAATGACCTAATTCAGGGCCTCTTTAGCAGAGTTGAAGGCTTGAGCCACCTCCTCCTTCAACTGATGGTTCTAAGCCTTTAGAAGGCAATTTTCCCTTCTAAGTTGAACAACCATCAGGAGAGCAGTGTTTCTCACAGCCTTCAAGGCCAACTCCAATGCATCCTTCTCATCGAAGAGTTCGTAGATTCGAATGAGATAATTGTTGATGACCGCCTCCATCTAGGCCGACCGTTTCTCCCAAGCCTCCCTCGATTGATAATGCAGGATTTCATGCATCGCTATGTCATGCATAGCCTTGTCCCCGACCGTTGTATCACAAACAAGCTGTTTATTCTTTTTTCTTAGCAATCTCGCCCGGTCTTCTGTTATTATGATGCGATCAAAGAGCTGGGGAAAAGAACATAAGATCAAAATGTCAAGACGACCATAAAAAACAAGTTATTTCTCAAGTACGAAAAAACAAGGGAAGCACTTGAAGAGCTCCTGCTTGAGCTTCTCATGCTCAGTCAAGGACATCCTGGCGAAGGCAGCCCAGGAATCGTCGTCCGAAAGCACGGGGGAATCTTCAGGAACTTCTTCAGCTACTCCTTTGCCTTAATTTGAAATGGTAGAGTCGTTAGTGTTTCTAATGGGAATGACTACTTCTAGTCTGTTGGAAGGACTCATCGGACGCCCGCCAACACACAGAGTCTTAACAATGTTGGAGTAGTAGGACTCACTAGAGGACAATGAAGTAGATTTGTAAGCAGGGCGCATTTGAGATACCAAACTTGCTACATGCCCGGAAAAGGCCGAGTTGTCCTTAGCCGCGTCCAGCTGAGTGATTTGTTCTTCAGCCCTTTCACTGTCTTTCAGAAGAACAACCGTGTCCGGTTGTTTTGCTGTTGTAGAGGGCATCAGGCCAAGTCCCCCAACGAAGGGGACCATGGCTGTCTCCTCCACCTTAGGAGGCAGCTCAACCTTAGGCAAGGAAGAACGATATGTTTTCTTCTTTTTGGCGGTGAAGCCTTTGTATTTTTTGGGGGGAGGAACGTCTCCCATTAAGGCCGACCTCTTCTTGGTGGCCGCCTTCTCCGCCAACGCCTTAGACTTTGAGGCATTTTACTAGATGACAAGAGAAAACAGGTTAGGGAAACATACTTCATAAGTAAGAGGAACGTCCAGAAAATAACTAAATTCAGTTCTGGACGAAACCTGCCCAACAAATGAGAACGGCCGGAACCAGCTGGCCACTAATCATCAGAAAAAAGAGACTTGTCCAGAACCCAACAAAAATGTTGGTTTCTAGACGAAGGTTAACACGAGAAGGAAACCCACCTAAAGAGGACTTGTCCATAAACTAAAGGTAGTTCGTCCAGAAACCAATAAAAATGTTGGTTCCCAGACGAAGCTTACCCAGAGAACGAGACCGACCTCTAAAAGCCTAGTCGCCTTTCAGTTTAGGAATAAGATTCGTCTAGAAAGCTAAATATAGTTTCTGGACGGGCATAAATTAAGAAAGTAGGCCAGCCAAAAGGTTCCGGCCGGCTTGCACTCTTGAGAAATCCTCGTCCTAAGAAAAGAAAAAGAAAAAGGGGCCCCCCACGGAGTATGAAGACCAATATGGCCGCTCAATAATAATAATAATAATAATAATAATAATAATAATAATAATAATAATAATAATAATAATAATAATAATAATAATAATAATAATAATAATAATAATAATAATAATAATAATATAATAATAATAATAATAATAATAATAATAATAATAATATTATAATAATAATAATAATAACAATAACAATAACAATAACAATAACAACAATAATAATAACAACGATAATAATAATAATAATAATAATAATAATAATAATAATAATAATAATAATAATAATAATAATAATAATAATAATAATAATAATAATAATAATAATAATAATAATAATAATAATAATAATAATGTTGATGTTATGAAGCTTACCAAGGTGTCCGTCCTCTTCTCAGAGTCGGACTTGTTGTATTCTTTCCATAATGAGCTTGTATACTTAGACATGCTGATATCTCGTGTTCAATATTTCTTCAGGACGACTTTAGCAAAAGCTGCAAAAAGGACGTATATAGTTAGTAAGACAAAGTTCATGGACGAAGACATTTACTTAGGAAAATCGGAGGTATATCTCTATCGTCGGCCTGCCGCAAGCCCGCGACGATCAGGAAGTTATCATCATAAAACATTTTCTTAAAAGAGATCCAGTTTGACGGACCCTTAAAGGACGAGTTGTTTGGGGTGGAATACTCCGATGTCCTGAAGTATTCCACCATCTCCTTGGGTGAATCATTCTCCAGCTCTAAGAATGAAGCAGTTCGTCCGGTATTGGTGGGTGCCCGACTAAAATAGCGGCATCTTCTAGCCACTGCCTTGTTAGGGGCTTGAATGAATAAGAATTCTGCCTTCCAGGCATGCATCTTAGAAGTCTTGTCCCAAGACGTCAAGAAACTGGGACGGTTGTAAATGCTAATCCAGGCCCCTTCCACGGTTTTTGGAACTTTAGATACATAATATATCTGGGTGAAGGCCGCCAAGGAGGGAGTAACACCCTTTAGCTCGCAAACAACCAAGAAGGTCAGTATGTTTTGCCAAGAATTTGGGGCTAGTTGATTGTGGCCAATGTTATAATGGTGAAGAAGGCGACTAATAAATGGGTGAAGAGGAAATCGCAAACCTGCGTCCAGAGCCAGCCGATAAAAGGCAAAATGGCCGCACAGGGCTCTAACAATGGTGTCCTCCTTACCCGGCAGGACAAAAGAATACCCCAGCATAGGAATTGCTGAGGAGAAGTGCTTAAGGTCGGTGCCTACTCGTCCTAACCAACTATTGTTGGCGAAAATAAATCTAGGGTCGGACAGGGGACCTAGACGACGTCTTATTTCGGAGGAAGTTGTAGAAGGATCGTCCGAGTCGTTGGACGGACCTGATCCGACTTCTGCCTCATTAGTTTCGTCCATCTCCATATCTTTTCCAGACGGATTGGCCTCAAAAGTCCTTTCGTTGATTCCTTCTTCTTGGACGCTTCCAGGGAAACGAGTTTCTGGTGCTGGCCGAGCACATCGTACTTCACACTTCCCATCCTCTAGGATCCTGCCGGTTGATGACTCCAATTAAGAACTGGAGATCGAGAGGTTTACTACACGTCTTAAACGAGCAGTCTACTTGACGCGCGCCAGATTACCCTCCACAGGTAAAGACTGGGTCGTCTGACTTTGCCATCTATGTCCATAAAAATAAAATGCATGACCTGCCAGAATAGGCCCAACTTTAGAATGTGCCGAAGATGGAAGGCTATTTGTTCTAGTGCTAAGGTTAACTCTTAAGCGGCCGACATTATTCGATGCAGAAGAAGAATCCATTTTTCTAAAAGATGAAAAGAAAAATAAGAGTTGAGAACAAGAAGAGGGACAGGGATACTTGTTGAGTTACTCGGACGGATTATGAAGGTAACAACATCCTGGACGAATGTACTTTCTCTCTCTAAAAGTTCAGAAAGGAATTGGGCAGAGTCTCTCTCTTTAGAAAAATTCTCTCAAGGTGTGTAATGAGACCAGAAAGGAGAAAAGCTCATATTTATAGGGAGGTAAAAATGACCTTCCCAGGTGAAAATAACCGTTGCATTCAAAAAACCCTTGAGGGTTGACCGGTTGAGACCGGCAGATTGGCGCCTTCTTTATTTTTCAAAAGGGTGAAGCAACTCTATTAACTTAAAAGAGAATTTTAACCGTCTTGGCGCCTAAACGGTAAAACACCTCTTTTAGTGGCAAATGTTGTAGCCTAAAGATCAACAACTCTAAAAAGAACACCTAGGTTCATCTAGCCCGTACACGTGTCCCTTCCCTGCTGCAGAAAAGTACAGGATCCAAAAGGCAGATGGCTAAAGTACAATTCCCAAATTGGGAGAATTACAAGCCCATCTTTCTGGCCTAGTTTGTACTTAGGCCCAGAGCCTCCAAAAAGGGCATCTGCATAAAGTTGGATGATGTGTACTCTACAATAAATGCCTGCCACGTGTCATAATTTCATTGCTCAGCCAATCAAGTGCTCTCAAATTAGGGTGAACTTAGGGTACAACAATCATCTCCGACACCATAAATAGCCCTTGAAATCAGGAGAAAGGTACGTTTTTCGGAGCAGTGTACTATTACACTGTCATGATTCTCTCTCTCTACTTTCTCTCTCTAAAAAGTTTCCTTTACTACTCTTGATACCTGACTTAAGCTGCAGAGGAGGAAATACAACCCAAAGCTCCAGGGTGGGTCCCTTTTTGTAGGTCCGAAAGCGGAGCTATGGTGTGGTTATTTGGGTTTGGGTATTGTTGCATAAGTCTCCTTTTGAAAGACTTGTTGTGGGAATAACAGTATTTTACGAGTCCAGCACTACGTAACAAGAACAATCAAGAATTTTCTCTTTTTGTATGTATAATTATGAGGAAATAAAAAAAACAAGGGTTCTTCGAAGCAAAATCAAAGATATAGAAAAATATGTTTAAGGAATTTACTTACAATTTTCAAGTTTTGGAATTCAAATATGGTTTGAAATAATAGCAAATCAGTTTGTGATTTTTGTTGTTGTTTAAAAACAGGTGATAATGAAAAGATTAAAGGTTATGAAAATGGAAGAAAATATCATTTTCATGGGTAAGGATAAGGAGATAAAATCTCATTTATTTGATTGATTTCTTTCTCCTTAGATGAGGGGAATCTAACCAAACATTTAAGTTTGCATTGGTTCCTCTACCATGATTCTAAATAAGAAGAACAAAAAAAAACGCATGGATTATTAAATTGGTTATTATTTTTATTAAATTGTTGGTGGTGGTGGTGTCTATAATAATAAAAATACTAATAAAAATAAATTAAAATACTAATTATTATTATTATTATTATTATTATTATTATTATTATTGTGATAATAATAATAATTAAAAAAATAAAAATTAAGTAAATACTAATTATAATTATTATAATAAAATAATATTATTAATAATATGAAAATAATTATAATAATAATAATAATAATAATAATAATAATAATAATAATAATAATAAAAATAATAACAATAAAATTAGTAATATTAAAAATAAAAATAAAAATAAATATAAAAATTGAGTTGAAACTGAACTAAAAAAGTGAGTTGAACTAAAGTAAACTGAACTGAACAGAATTGAAAATAAGTCCAAAAGAACAGGACGTAGCACAACTTACTTTCATACCAAAACCATAAATCATAGTAAAAAAACCGTTAGGACTTGAGTGAAATGATGAGAAAAGTGATAAATCTCTACCTCATAGCCTATGCAATGCATAACAAAAAAAAAAGTAGCTACACAAATGTTTTCTTCACGCTTGCAATATTTACTATTCTAGGAAGTTGTATACTATGTACTGACAACATTAACATTACTTTTAAATAGTATATTCTATATATTTCTCTCCTATAAATGGCAATGATTTCCCTTAATCATTTCCATAATGAAATTGTCAACATATACAAGCTATAGCTACAGAATAGGAAACAGCTAACTATTAGCCTAATTACAAGCCTAATTACACGAGATATGCTACAAGCTAAGTATGACAAACGTTGACTTAATTTACAGGAAAGAATATTATCAAATATTCTTTATTATTCTAACACACCCCCGCAATCGAATTGGGAGGTCGTCGAATGCTGAGATTGTCACGGAGATCTATAAAAAGAACCAAGGGAAGGCCCTTTGTGAAAATATCTGCAAGCTGGTGACGGGAAGGCACGTGTAAGACCCGGACCTGACCACGGGCAACTTTTTCGCGAACAAAATGGATATGTAGCTCAATGTGCTTAGTTCGCTGATGGTTGATAGGATTACCATAAAGATATATAGCACTCACATTATCGCAATAAACCAAAGTTGCCTTCTGAATCGGACAATTGAGCTTAAGTAAAAGATTATGTAACCAACATGATTCGGAAACCACATTGGCCACACCACGGTACTCGGCCTCTGCACTAGAACGGGACAAAGTAGGTTGCCTTTTAGCATACCAAGAGACCAAGTTATCCCCAAGGAACACACAGTAGCCGGATGTGGAACGACGAGTGTCAGGACAACCACCCCAATCAGCATCTGTGTAAGAAATAAGGGATGATGTCGAGGATGGATACAAATGTAGACCATGATCAAGTGTCCCCTGAATATAGCGCACAATGCGCTTAAGAGCATGCATATGTTCCTCCCGGGGATCATACATAAACAAGCAAACCTGCTGGACCGAATAAGAAATATCAGGTCTAGCGAAGGTGAGGTACTGAAGAGCCCCTGCAAGGCTACGATAATGAGAAGGATCCTCATAAGGTGTGCTTGCATGAGCACTCATCTTGGGCTTAGTATCCACAGGAGTAGGAGATGGTTTACAAGAGGCCATACCAGCACGTTCAATAATCTCAGGAGAATACTTTCGTTGAGACAGAAACAAACCACCTGCATGACGTGTCACATCAATGCCTAAAAAATAACTCAAGGACCTAAGATCCTTCATGGCAAACTCAGTGCTAAGACTTGTCATGATAGACTGACGTAAAGCATCAGAGGAAGCAGTTAAAATAATGTAGTCAACATAAAGCAGAAGATAAGCCAGATCAGAGCCATTCTGATCGATAAACAAGGAATAATCAGACTTACTATGAGTAAACCCAAGTGTGGCGACATAATCAGCAAACCGCATATACCAAGCCCGGGGAGCCTGTTTAAGGCCATACAAAGATTTCTTCAAGAGACAGACATGGGTAGGATGGGCAGGATCCCGAAAACCCACTGGTTGATGCATATAAACTGTCTACTTGAGGTTCCCATGCAAGAAGGCATTTTTCACATCAAGTTGATGAATGCTCCAAGACTTGGATAACGCCAGCCTAAGAACAACCCGGATAGTAGCCGGTTTGACAACCGGACTAAAAGTCTCCCCACAATCAATGCCAACCGGACTAAAAGACGAGCCTTATGCCGCTCAAAAGTACCGTCAGAATGTTCTTTATGAGTAAAAATCCACATAGAACGAATAACATTGACATCAGGCGGACGGGGCACCAACTCCCACGTCTTATTTTTAATAAGAGCATTATATTCATCAGTCATGGAAATTTTCCAATTCACATCACGGAGAGCACTCACGGGATTACGAGGCAAAGGATATTTAGAAGCAGTGGTGTTCATGTTTATGGGCGTGCGGCGCTTAAAAATTCCATTTTGGCTTCGGGTGATGGCCCGTGAGGGTGCCGGATGGGGAGGAGGAAGGGGCCTTGATGAGAGAGTGGGTTGGTGAGGTGGAGATGAGCAGGTCGTAGGAGAGAGAGGGAGAGTTGGGCTGCGGGAAACCGGGTGTGAGGGAGGGAGATGGGAGCTGTTGGGAACCGGCTGTGAGGGCGGCACAGAGGGGTCTGGGCCTGGGGAAGGCACGGATGGGCCGGGGCCTGGGCTAGGTGGGGCGCGCACAGGAGAAATGTGCGGCTAGGCCTGGGCAGGAGCGCTGCGTGGGCTAGCAGGAGGGGTTTGGGCCATAGGGGGGGGGGGCAGCCAAGGAGTGAAGGATGGCAGGAGAAAAACCATCATCCAAAAAAGCATAGGTATGTGTTTGTGGAGCATGAAGAGTCGCAAAAGGGAATTTAGACTCGTCAAAAAAACATGGCGACAAATGATAATTTTTCGGGAAGATAAATCATAACATTTGTACCCACGATGACTCGGGGGATAACCCAAGAAAACACATGGAGTAGAACGGGGCTGGAGTTTATGAATGGTAGTAGAAGGGAATAGAGGATAACACAAACACCCAAAAACCCGGAGATGAGTATAAGAAGGGTCTCGTTGATAGAGGATTTTGTGAGGCGTTAGGTAGGCTAATATTTTGGTGGGAAGAATGTTAAGTAGATATGTTGCTATGTGAAGACCATGATGCCAAAAAGAAGGAGGAATGGATGCATGAGCAAGACTAGTGCGAATTATGTTGTTAATAGTTCGGATTTTCCGTTCGGCCTTCTCATTTTGGGAAGAGGAATATGGACAAGAGAATCGAAACATTAACCCATTTTTCGTACAAAAATCATGTAAGGCCCATTATCAAATTCCCGCCCATTGTCACATTGAAGGGTTTTAATATCTCGTTCAAATTGAGTGCGGATAAAGGACTTAAAAGAAAGAAATATGGAATATACTTGTGATTTCTTAGCCATTGGAAATGTCCAAAGAAAATTAGAGTAATCATCCACTAAAACAAGATAATAGCGATGACCCAAAGAGCTTAAAACAGGCGAAGTCCAAAGATCGGCATGAATAATATCAAAAGGCATAAAAGTACATGATTTCGAAGCAACAAAGGGTAACTTAACAAGTTTTCCAAGAGGACAAGAATAGCAATCATTCAATTTATGAGTTTGAGTACATTTAGTAACATTATTTTGCCTAAGAGAGTCTAAAGCAGGTGCTCCCGGATGGCCCAAACGTTCATGCCACAAAGAGGTAGACAAGGCTGCAAAAGAGGACCCTTGTGGGGTGATGGTGGTGGAAAGAGGATAAAGTTCTCCCCGGCTCTCACATCTCATTAGGCGCCTCCCCGTGTGAAAATCCTTCATAGAAAAACCAAAAGGATCAAATTCCAAAGAAACAGAGTTATCATTGGTAAATTTACGGACGGATATTAAATTTTTGACCAATTTGGGGGCATGAAGGACATTTTTTAGAGTTAAGGATGAGTGGGGAGGGGGTAATAATTGAGTGTCTCCATAACCGTGAATAGGAATTGAACTACCATTACTAACAATTATACCACGAGATTTGCTCATATTAAAATAAGGCGAGAGAGTACCTTGATCCTAGGTCATGTGAGAGGTGGCCCCGGTGTCCATAAACCAGTTGGGGTTTGGTGGAGTGAGCCCAAGTGTGTACATGGCTGCCTCTATGTCAGTTGGAGTAGAAACTGGGCCGGTAGAGGTGGTATAGGCATGATGAGCTTGCTGTTGGCCTGGTTTGATGCCCAAGACTCCTGCTGACCCATTCACAGGGGGTGCTGCTGCTGGCTGTCGAGCCCAAAGTGATGGGCCGCCTGGTCTGGCCCAAGGAAAAGTGGGATAGGGAGAGGGAGGAATGGGCAACTGACCCCATCCCCAAGGCCACTGCCCTGGTGCTGCTGCATCACCTGCTGTCGGACCGGTCTGACCACGGCCACCGCGGTCACCACTGCCGCTGCCGGAGCTCCGGCCACCCTTGCCGCCACCCTTACCGCTGGAATTCCGGCCGGTTTGACCCCCTTTGCCACGATTTTTCCCATGATTTTTGTTATGGCCATGATTAGAATGGCGAGTTTGGGAATAATCACTAGGGGCATCCGAATCATCTACATTTCGAGCCACCATCGCAGCCCCGGTGGAGGCTTTCTTAGCAAGTCCCACTTCTTCTAGGGTCAACATTGAGCGGGCTTGATAAAACGGTGGGAGAGGATCACTTTGGCGAATAAGAGTAGCAACTTGATTGTAGGACTCCGTAAGACCGGAAACCATTTGAAGAACAAGACGGTTATTAGAAACCGGCGCCCCCACATTTTTAAGTTGATCCGACAAGGTTTTGAGTTGTTGACAATACGCAGAGGCATTAGCAAAATCCTCCATATGTGTATTAGAGAATTCTTGTTCAAGAGTTACGGCATGTGAATTTTAATTATCTTAGAAAATATCACGTAAGCGATTCCAAGCGTCCATGGCCGTGGAGTCGGGTTCAATAATAGTATGGAGGATATCAACGGAGATAGTAGCATAGTTCCATTGAAGAATCGTAGCATCAAGAGTCGACCATAATTCTTTTTCATCATCTGTTGTCGGGACCTTCTCTTTCCTGGATTCCGGAGGAATTATATGATGAATAACTTTATGAGAGCGAGCATGAATCTTAAATAATTCAGCCCTTGTGGAATATTGGACGTTTTCCATGGCTAAAGTTATGGAAATATAGTTTCGAATGTTCGAAACTACGAGGGCCGGATGAAAAGAGGTTTTGCCGTCAGTCATGGCTGCTGACCGGAGTAACTGGCCGGAAAAAGAAGGAGGGCGGAGAGGGAAGAAGGCCGTGCGTGCGGAAGAGAAGAGGGGTTGAGAGAAGAAGGCCTAGGAATAATATGATACACATGAAAGAATGATTTCCCTTAATCATTTCCATAATGAAATTGTCAACATATACAAGCTATAACTATAGAATAGGAAACAGCTAACTATTAGCCTAATTACAAGCCTAATTACACGAGATATGCTACAAGCTAAGTATGACAAACGTTGACTTAATTATAGGAAAGAATATTATCAAATATTCTTTATTATTCTAACAATATTTATTTCTGTCTTTTTCTTCTCCTCATTTTTTTTTGTCATACTTCAATATTATACATCAAAAAATACAACAGAGTAAAAAAGAAAAACTAAAAATGGGTTAATGGGGCATGGTAAAAGGTTAAGTGGGTCACTTGGAGAAGTTGAGATATTAGTATTATTGTATGCATATATATTGCCAAGTAAACTTTTATCTTAGTTTTATTTGTTTTAAAAGAACAATCAACTTGATCATCCGTGAGGTGCATACTTTGTAAGAATTTCTCTTTTGTTAAGAGTGTGTAAAGAATGATGCTTCTTAAATTTATTTTAAAGTAAAAAGAAGGCGTCCTAACTAGATTGAAACCTCGCTTAGGTCAACCTGGTCTGCGTTTGCAGGCAAGGTCCCTTGGGAGTAGGGGGTGGTAAGAGGAAATCCCCACCCTCAAAGTGCCTCTAGTGGGGTTTGATCCCACAACCTCAAGGTTGTGAGATATAAACCTAACCATCTAAAACAGTTATTACTTGATAATGATGTTCTTTAAATCACTAGTACAGAAAAGGCAATTTGCGTCGGATGTGAGGCGCCTATTTGCGTCGGACTATGGTGCGACGCCAAAGCCCTCGACGCAAATGACTCAGAAACGATCTGCGTCGTATGCGGAAAGGACGCAGATTAGTTAGCCATTTGCGTCGCACGTTGTATACAGTGCGACGCAGATGGCTACCCAGCCCAACACGAAGCTCAAACGGTAATGTGCGTCGCACATCGCTTAGGGTGCGACGCAGATGAGTGATTTGCGTCGCACCTAGGGCTACGTGCGACGCAAATTACAATTTTTTTTTTTAAATTTTTTTTTTGTTAAATTAAAAAACCTTGGAATGGTACAACAACAGAGGTACAACAACTCAAAAATTGGGAAGAGGAGCGTCAAGAATACTGTTGTGCTTTTCGAGTGCATTAATCAAGAACTAAAAACAACAAATCAAGAAGCGAACACAACTAAAGATCAAGAACTAAAAACAACAAAGAAATTAAGAACTAAAAACAAAATCAAGAAGCGAACACATCGCGAAATTAGAAAAATATGTACAAAATCAAGAACTAAAAACAACAAAGAAATTAAAAAAAAAAGTACAGATCTGAAAGAATATGAAATACAATGAAAAATTGAAGCAACAATCTGTTAATCCAATCAAAAAATACTCTAAAAACCCTAAAAAGTACTCTAAAAATCGAATCGCTCATTCTGGCTTCCTGATGCTCATAATACAACAACAAAATTTCTGGAATTTATGGCTCTTCCTCAGTTGTTCTTTGTGAAATTTCTGGAAAAGCGAAGAAGAAAAATTGAATCGCTCGAACTGGAAAAGCGAAGAAATGTCGAAAAAAAGACGGTCTTCAAACAGATCTGAAAAAAATGTCAAATAACTAAAAATTAAAACATGCAAAAAAGAAGAAAAAGGAAAAATAAACAAGTTACCTTCATCTTGAAGTGCGAAGAACGAAATCCGTAATTGTAATTCACGAACGAACAACTGAAACGGAGTGCGAATGAACGAAATGAACGAAATCAGTAATCTTAGATTGAGAATGAACGAAATTTAACGAAATTTAACGAAATAAAAAAGGAATGCTGAATGAACGAAATTTAACGAAGGAAAGAAGAGAGAGAGCCGCGCGTTAATGGAGTGAGTGAGGGGGTGGGGGGGGGGAGAGAGAGAGCGCCGCTGGTTAATGGAGTGAGTGAAGGGATTTAGGGTTAGTCATTAAATGAAAGAAGCGGCTGAGAGTATATGTTTTTAGGTTTAATAGGTAGTGAGTGAGAGTGGCGGGTTAATGGGCCGCGGATCTGCGTCGGACGGGTCATGATGTCCAACGCAAATTGGGCTTTTGCAACGCGTTAAAGTAACCTGCGACGCACAATGGGTTCTTGATTTGCGTCGTGTGTGCCTGCAGGTCCGACGCACATTGGTTTCTTGCAACGCACATATGGTATATGCAACGCATATAGCTCATACTGATGCTCACTTACATATGATGTGCGTCGCACTCTTCTTCGCGTGCGACGCAAATGACCCTTTTGCGTCATTTCCGTTTCAATGCGACGCAAATCAGGGGACGCAAATCGTCGTTTTTCTACTAGTGAATGAAAGCTCCATACCCAAGTTGATTTCGTATGTGAGAATTTCATATTGATGAGAGAGAATAGAGTTCTTTACTTTACGATGTTTCGGGGCTAATCCTACAATATTTGATAAAAGAGACACTAGGATTAGTACTAATTAACCCGGTGGATAGCCTAAAATATCATTTTAGATGACAAGGGAAAAGACAACATAATAGAGAGAATACTGCAGAGTGTAAAAGGGTGGAAGTAACTTTTGTGTGCTAAGAAATTCGCCGCCTTATCCGCTACTTTTTTTTTATTGCGAATTGATTTTAGAATGAAATTTAACATTGTGAGGTGTGCGCGCTCTCTTTTATGAAATCATTATTTTGTTATCTAGTATAATGATTAAAGTACTTGTTTTCTTTCCTTAGAAGATATAGATAGTTGTAATAAAAAGTGGAATACAACTCCACAAGCATCTAATGAATACGCATTATGGATTTTAAATTGATATTTGAAGCAACCAACTGAAGCAACTATTTAGAAAGCCCAAAGTTTCTCAACACAATCCTAATGCGCTAGCTATTTAATTTGATAAACGTGTCTTGAGTTGACAAAGCAAAGATACGAACAATATCAATATAATACTGTATTATATTCTGGTGGAAATATGTCTAATTTAAACTATAACCCAATTCCAATAACGTATACGTAAAACAATAGGACGAAGCCCAATTACTTAAAAGCACCAGAACAAAATCTAAAATTGGTTTAAATGTGAAAATTTCCCAATCTTTTTTTGGCTATAACGCCAAATTGAATTGATTGATAAAAGCTAGAACGATCCGTGTGCGTTTTAAGTTCTTTACTTTATGAAGATGGTTTGGTTAGTGGTTAACTATTGGCAATAATGATTTTGAGTAAAAGTCCTTTTTGTTAAAAATAGATTGAGTGAATCTTGAATGCACTTTTTGTTAAAATTAGACTCGTAATTGCTCAGTATAATGACATTTGCGAGATTGGATGTTTTCGGCTTTTCGCGGCAAAATTGCAGAAGTTGCCAAAAATTCTAGCATTGATTTGTCATCTTTATTTCCATCGTTTCCACTTTTCAAGTGGGTGAATC
Source organism: Beta vulgaris subsp. vulgaris (assembly GCF_026745355.1). NCBI lineage: Eukaryota > Viridiplantae > Streptophyta > Magnoliopsida > Caryophyllales > Amaranthaceae > Beta > Beta vulgaris. The sequence goes on along the minus strand of NC_079207.1, from coordinate 25,852,126 downwards.
TATTCCTAACTTCTATGCAAAAATGAATAGCACGTCCTTATATTATGGGAAACTAATCAAAATAAACTCTTTTTTTTTTGTGCAATCTTCAAAATAAACCATATTTTTAATGATTTTCCCATGTATAGAGTTGCTCATATCTCAATGTCGTGTAGAGTTGCTCTTGAACTGCCTTGAAGATGGAGATCTACGTAAATGAAGGTTAAATTAACATATGAGTTTTTAGAGACTATCAACGTCCAGATATAATGTGAGCCTAAAATGTGAAAATAAGCATAACCAAAACTCTGTTATATATCCAAGCCTAAGATAAACACTATAAGTGGTTCTTTGGTATGCATGAAAATTCAATTCATATGTGAAGTTCTATTTCCTAGGAAGTTATATCCCTTATATAATTCCTATATAATGGCCTTAATTTATATGTTTGTTTGCCATAAAGGAATTTGCACTTCCCATGAATTGATATGGAAATTCTAAATGACCAAGATGGTGGGAGGGGCAAATTCCCACATTTTATGAGAATTTTAGTTTTTCAAGAAATTTTCATTGCCCCCATTTTCTCCACTTTCTGTCAACCAAATTACCTAAATTAGAAAATCGTTGGGATTTCTATTGCCTACATAATTTCCTATATACCTAATAACAAATGAAAACATGAATTTCTTGTATAAGTTGACATATGTTTAGCCATTTGCCAACGTGTTTGGGTTCCCTTTCCTATAAATTCATCTCAATTTTTTTAATGTAATACCAATTTATTAATATAATTGTTAAATGCAACTGTCACTTACTAAATACAACCCTTGTATATATTTTGCAATATATACATCCTTATACCTTTATAGCCCATTTCTCCCTTTTCCTCTTCCTCTCTCCTTTCTCCCCAAATACTAGCCCGACCTTGAACGGGTCCAAATGCGACACATAACAAAGCCTTACTCTCAAAGGGACCTCTAGATTTTTTTTAATGATTTTTTTTCTTTAAACAACAAAATGACCATGTCACGTTCTACTTCTGTGTTTTAGTACTTTTTCTCTCTTACTCTTTACTTTTCTAATTTTCTCCGTAAAATTTTTAACTTTCTTTACCTCTCTCCTTACCGCTTTCTCTCTTTGTATTTACCTTCTTTCTATCGTTACCTTCTTATTTCAAAAATTAAAGCAAATGTAGTGCCGCATGAACCTCGAAAACCCGCCTAAGCTGGTGCCTTGGTAGTATAAAATCGTCGCCATTGGAAACTAAAAGATGATTTATAGGAAGATAAAGTGTGGCAGTAAGAGAAAAAGTAACTATTGAGATCTAGAAAAAAAGGAGAGAAATACAGAATTAAGGCAAATTCAATCTACATAATAAACAAACAGGGGCGTGAGAAAGGAATGTTATATGTGTGTCTATAGATATGTATGTTGTGGGAAAGCAGGTGAAACTTTCGAGCATGTAATAATACGCTTTCCTACAGGAATTTTACCGACCCACTAGGATGAACAAGGTTCAAGGTAAACTCTTGTGAGATACGAAGAAGAAACTAAGAAGTTTGGTTGATAACAAACTACATATACTACGATGTGTTTAAAGTTTGTGTTTTACAATGCAAGGAGAGAAATCTAGAAATGAATCTCCTTAGGCAAGTATGAATGTTGTCTAACCCCATTTTATATGATATCTCCCTATATATACTAGAGAATATTTAGAGAAGAAAAGACTGAAATCATGCACCATTTCACACGAAGAGACATGCATCATTGTATGAAACAAAGTGTCTATTCAGTATGTTGCGTGTGCACTATACAACCAGGTGTAGGCGCACCAAACTTGGATTGCTGACAAAAAAATATTTCCAGAGGTGATTGTGCGTGCTCACCACAAAATACCAGGTGTGGGCGCACAACAGCGCGCCGCATGCACCAACCTGAGCGATATGTAGCTGCCTATGTGGCACACACCAAGTTGTGTGGCACGCACCCGACCATGATCATTGTTTCTTCGCTTTTTCTTTTTTCTTCTCATATTACGTCAAACGCCACAACACCAAAACACGATATCATCACATATCATCAACGGACACATTTAACTATAAATGTTCCAACAGTCCTCTTCCATTTATAGTATAAGGGGGCGTTTGGTTCGTAGGTTGGTATGGGTTTGGAATCAGGAATCAAATAAGAGTGGTATGGGGTTGGAACTTGATTCCTAATACCATGTGTTTGGTTCAGCCCTGGAATCAAAATGATCCCCATACCTGGTGTTTGGTTTAGAATGTCTCTGGAATAAAGAATGAAATTAATATTATTTTATTTTGTCTTATGTCTTGTTTTGAATAATTCAACCGTGATACAATAAAGTAATTCTAATATTTTTCAGTTTTTAGACTTCTTTAATTATCCGAAATCATTATTGTAAAGTTTTAAAATACTAGAAGATTAGAGCATATAATCCAAACAATAACCAATAAAGTTACAAGTAGCTCCCTTTGTCTCCTCCTCCTTCTCAAGAACAATCCACATTCCTCCATTATTTTTGTACTTCATCACATAATTATAAGTAGTTGTAAGTGTTAACTTTAATGAATTAACGAGGATAAGAAAAAATTTGAAATTCTACAAGACTAATAGTCATATATTACTAAATCATCTACTTAGAATTGCCACATAATATATATGCACTTATTATTCTGTCAAAAATAAAATATAGCACTATTATCACCAACAAATAATACAGATCACTTATTACTCTATCAAAAAAAAAACATAACATTATTATCACCAACAAATAATATAAAGCACTTATTATTCAGTAAAAAAAAAATTACACTAATATCAGAACCTAACACAGAAGAATTTCAGTATACTATGAGAATTTGTAACCAATACATAGCTAGAGAGAATTTGCAGTATACTATGAGAATTTGTTAACAATACATAACTAGATAGAATAATGGAGTATATGAGTTTACAAATTTTCAGTGTATAAGAATTACAAATTAATACGATGTTTATGAATCAACTATTATATCCTACTGTATCCTAGGTAGTTAAGTACGCAAAATTACAGTTGGAGATCGTGATTTCTAGTATATAAATTTGTAGGTAGTTAAGTATGTAAAATTACAGTTGGAGATCGTGAGTTTTCAGATGTAGTATGTGAATTACAAATCAACTATCAATATCCTAATGTATCTTAATAGACAAAAAAAAATTATAGTAGAAGAAACTAGAGAAAACAACGGAGTACCCGGAAGTATCACAGGGAGGAAGATGAAGACGTATTATTTCTGTGCAGCAATATATTTTATCTTAAAGAATTTGATACCTAGGGTTGGTATGAGCCAAACCCACCTCCCCTCATGGGTTTCTAAACCCCATACCTTATGGGTTTAAGGTATTGGTTTTAAAATCAAAATTTTACTAACCAAACACTAGGTATAGGTTTTAGCCCATTCTAAACCCATACCTCATACCTATATTTTGTGAACCAAACACCCCCTAAATGCTTTGAAGTATGTGCACTTGTAAACTATATAAAACAACTAAACTTTTACATAAATGAAAATGTATTTAAGATTGAATTTCCACTTAGTATAACATTTTTTGCAAGCTTTCAATTGAAGTGATTGACTAAGCATTGAATCACCCAATCATACGAAATATTGAAGATACTACACACAAAAGCTTACACAAACATACATGCAAAAAACAACTCCTTTAATGACCTTGAGTACATGCATATCCGCTTCATGAGTGTTCCATGCAAAGCCCCAAACTTGGTAAAGCGGCCAAACTTCTTACTCACATAAGTAAACCTTAATCAACATTCTCCTACAACATGAACAACTAATCAAAGGTTTATTAAGATATTAAAAATCATCCTACAACACTGTAGAAATAAGTACTCACCTTGAAATGTATCTCTTTGAGGGCCACAAGCCACGAATCAAGTTTGATCCTCAATGAATTCAACATTTTGCGTTGTACAAGACGTGAATTTAGTTTTCTTCACTTGTGATTTATGCGTGGGCTTTATTCCCATCCCTTTTGATGTTCTGTACACCATTTCCATTGGCAATGGTTCAGTAAATAGATCCGATAGGTTCACATTAGATCGTACAAAATCAATAGTAATGACTCCATCATGGATAATCTCACACACATAATTGTGCCTCACACCAATATGTCGAGATTTATCGTTATACACTTGGCTATAAGCCTTTGAAATGAGGGAAATACTATCACAATGATTAGCAGTAGGAGACATGGGTTAAGGCCATAGATCCACCTCACTCATCGAATTCCTTCGCCATTCTGTCTCTTTACAAGCCGAGGCTAATGCTATGAATTCTGATGCCATAGTTAAATCGGTAATACATGTATACTTCTTAGATGCCCAAGATATGGCACCTTCTCCAAGATGAAACACCGAACCACTTGTAGACGAGTAACCTTCCTTGTTGAATATCCAACTAGCATCGAGTAACCTTCTAACACCGAAGGATCTCCTTTGAATGCCAAACAAAAATGAATAGTTTTATTCAAATATCTCAATACTCGCCTTAAGGCTTGCTAATATTCCATACAAGGATTACTAGTATACCTGCTTAGCTTGCCAACGACGAATGTTATATCGGGTTGAGTAATATACATCAAGCATCTAAATAAATTAGAATTCAAACGAAAATCTGTCTTTTTTTTTTGTTTTGCTTCGCTCCACACCAAAAAAATATGAACTTTCAGTCAAAAAAGTGAAAATTCATGATAAACATGAGAAATTGGAACCATTAACCGTTCAATTTCGACCATTATTATGATATTACATATTCCAATCAGATTGGATATCAAAAACAAAACAGAGAAACTTAATTACCACTATTCCGAACCAACTTGAGGTTTGGTTCCACCGGAGTAGCACATGGAGCACTCATTGCTCCATTAAACCTCTCTATCACCTTCTGAATATAATGAGATTGAATTGCGAAAAATATATTGATCCATTCTTTCTTCTTATTCTAATACCAAGAATAGCATCTGCTTCCCCTTTATCTTTCATGGAGAAACTTGAATAGAGAACTTCCTTAGTTTTAATGACTTGTCCAAATTAGTCCCAAAAATAAGCATGTCATCCATATATAGCCAAATTTATAACTCCTTTACCATTATTATCAAATTTGCTATATACACACTTAGCAGATTGATTTATTTTATAAATGTTATCCAAGACAACACCAGCAAACTTTTGATGCCATTATTTTGCTGCCTATTTAAGTCCATAAAAAGATTTAATAAGCTTACGCACCTTTTCTTGTTGTTGGACAACAAATCCCTCTGGTGGTTTCATATACACTTCCTCCTCCAATTCACCATTAAGAAATGTTGTTTTCACATCCATTTCGTGAATTACTAGATTATGAATAGCCGCTAAGGCCACTAACAACCTAATAGTGGTAATTCTTGTCAGCAGAGCATATGTATCAAAGTAATCGACACCATAAGTTTGTTTAAAGCCTTGTACTACAAGTCTTGCCTTATACTTTTCAACGGTTTCATTCATTGTCATTTTCCTTTTAAAAATCCATTTATAACCGAGTAGTGTGGAAGCGGGTGGCAAATTAGCCAAGACCCATGTATTATTTCTCATTATTGAGTCTAGGGGTGTGCACCGGTCCAGGACCGGAATCGGCTGGACCGGTGAACCGAAATCTACCTTTTTCTTGGATCGGGACCGGACTGGTTGGACAGAAATCTTACCATTTCCCTAATCCCCAAACCTGAAGTTAATTGAGATTACGCCTCCTACCAAACCAAAGCTCATATATATGGGGCAACCTTGTTCATTTTATTTGTAACCCTATTCAAAATATAGCAAGCTGTTAACATGGTTTCACCTCGAAATCCGTTACTCAAACTCGAGTTAGATAACATGGAATAAACAATTTATTTTAAGGTCCTATTTTTTTGTTCCGCAATCCCATTTTGTTGTGGTGAGTACAGAGCACTTGTTTCATATATCACTACAAGAAAACCCATTTTTAGCAATGACGAAAGTCGTTGTTTAAAATAGACTATTGTTGCGAAAAATATTTATTGCAACGACAATTGTCGATCGTCGTAGCAGGGTCGTTGCGTGTGTGAGCGTTATAAAAAAAGAACGACGGTTTATCGTTGCTAAAGATAATTATTTCGTAATGACAATTGTCGTTGCAATAAAAATGTCGTTGCCATACATAGCCGTAGCCATCCTAAACATACATATTTATGGTAACAAAAACACTCGTTGCAAAAAAGGTTATTTGTATAAAGCAACAAATATTGTCATTGCAAAAGACTTAGATTTGTTTTGCCAATTGCAAAGGTCGTAGATTTATGGCAACAATTATTGTCGTTACTATAAAGTTTTTTATATGGCAACAATGTCATTGCCAGAAACAAAGTTAATGCAACAACATTAATGTTTGCAATTAGCATCTATTTTTGGTTACAACTAAAGTCGTTGTAATATATATTTATTTTGCAATCAATTTTGTCTCTTGTTAAAAACTATGATAATTGTTGTAAAAGGTTTTCTAGTACCATGTACCTATGTGAAACCGTTGTGCAAACCCATAACTACACTTCACAAAAAGTATTAAATCCATCTTATTGAAATATATCATATATATAAAGTTTTCATATCCAAAAGAGTAATATATTCTCATCGTCATCCAAAATACATATATCCATCCAAACTTACATTGAACAACATCCAAAAAATTTACATATTTCATCAAAAGCTCCAAAATATTGCTTCATCATCAAATTAAGGCCATTACTATATCAAATATTCAAATCATCTACTTACAAATATTCTCGAAAAGCATTCTTCTACTGAGTAACTTTCAAGCAAACACATGCAACAGAGCACCAAAAAATAGTTTCCCACTTTACTTCATGTAACCTGTATAAGTTATAAGAGAAAGTCAATATTATTTTTTGACATCAGAGAAGCAAGAGTAAAACTATAAGGACAAACATAGCACAAATAAGGCAATGATAAAAAAGCAACAATAAACCCAGGAGGATGCCCTTGAAAGAAGATCACCATTTTGAACCACCAAAGCCATACCCCCTTTCCTCGATGCTGCATTCCAAGACCTAACACATTGAACAATACATTACCCAGACCTAAATTTACTCCTCCCTAAGTTAGCAACAATAAACCCAGGAGGATGCGGGGAAGGAGCTAGATGTCGATCAACACTTAAAAAACTACTATGCCACAAAAAAAAACTTTACAAACTAGACAAGTTCAAAATAAATATGAAAAGCCATTATCATCAACCTCAAGCAACAACACCAATGACTACCCACAACAATCGCAAACGGCACAACACCAACACTTGGTGCTTAAAACCAAATCCACAAGTTTTTATACCCACTTATACGAACTAGAATCAGGCTAGATAACAAAAAAGTGATAGACACAACAAAGTAAAAAATCTAAGAGAATTTATGTCGCCCCTGCCAATTAATTCACACTTCCAAAAACCTATTAGCTAAATGTAACCAATAATCCACACTTGCAAACACACTTGAAACTAGAGAATACGTAGCAACTAATTCAGAACTCTACTTAAATAAAAAAATAAAAAAAATTGAGTTTGTTCAGGCCCTAATGGAAAAAAGAAGAAGAAATATAAGAAAGAGAAGAAGAAGAAGTTGGTTGGTAGTAGAGAACATTTGGTTGGCACTAGTAGTAAAAGATTACCTTCAATCGAGCACTACTAGAGAGTGCCCCTGCTAATAAGTTCTCGCATCAATTCTTGCTTCATTGCATCCATTGCACGTTGCATGTCATGCCTTTGTTGTTCTAATTGTCTTGTTGTTCTTTCTTGAGCCTATCCTAATTGTTTTGCTGTTTTTTTTTCTTAGTCTCTTGTAACTCCTTTATTCTTTGCTCTTGCTCTTGAATTTGCTTTTGCTACTCATGTATCAAGTTTTGATGTTCATGCTACATTCTTCCTTTACTATAACCACGCAAGGTTGTCCCCTTTCCACGAAAATAACCAGATCTCGATTTTAAAACATCTAAAAGGATCTCCTCTGGAGTCTTCGAATCACCATGTGTAGCAACTGCAACTTTTAAGTGTTTCTAATATCAAATGCAATAATCAGATTGATTTTAGAAATATAGCAATGATCAAGTATTGTTGTATATAATCACTGTATAATTTTATAACTTACATGTATCTCCTTAGAGCAAGACTGATCACCCTACTCAATGTCCCCGCGGCATTTATGTTGGTGTGCTCTATTAGCCAAATCACGTCAGCAGGTGGCTTTACTCTGTTGTTTTGTTTTGTCTGATTATATACAACTATAAATGTAAAAGTTGTAAAATAATATAATAGATATATCTACAATTCTAGGATTTTATATCTTTACCAATATATCTCCGACTTCAGCAAATGATAAGTTTCCAGTAGTTTGTTTAGTTCTTTTCTCCAACAAACGATTCTTGGAATTTCTTTCACTAATTTTCTACGTAAAAGATAACACTAAAATTAGTTGGTTCCAAAAATTTAGCGACAGTCCTTTCAAACTATGTAAAAATGAATATTACCTTGAATTCTAGAAAACCAAATCGTTGTACACAATGTTCCCACTACTGGTCTTGTGGTATATCGAGAGGAGGTCTATTTACCCGAATTTCATCATTTTGTCCACATTCTAGACTCTTATAGTAATAGTGTAGACGATCTTTCCACAGTCTATAAAGACGTTGCATGGTATCCTCAGCAAAAGCTTGCAACTTTATATAAGATCCACCTTCCCTAATTTAAAATGTATCCAAAGAGGAGAATAAAGAAAAAAGACAATTTTGATAGGGAGAAAAAAAGAAAAAGGCAAAAAAAAAAAGCAATGTTACCTGTATCTTCTTCCACATTCCATCACCAGCAACTGCAAATGCTTCTTTCCAATTCTTTACATTCAAAGATTCCCTCATTCTCACGACTCGACCACATTCATTAACAAAATGATGGGCATTCTCATCAATTGCTCGATCAATGTCGTTAGGGATGTAAACTTTAAGTTTTGATTTTTGTCCTTTGATTTTCATATCCACTATGTAAGTTTTGTAATTTCCTCTTTCTCCCCTTTGTTTCACCTTGCTTGTAGCTTATTTCAAATATAAAATAATAAAAAAAAAACGTTGAGTACACTATCGTTGCTCATGTTATCTACCTGCTACCCAAGTTTCAAGCCACAATTACTTGCCATTCATACACTTCTACACTCATCCACATAATTCTATTAATGAAAAAAATTTACCTTCAACATTAGGAGCATTATCTCCATTAGCTACTGAGTGTCCAGACCCATTGTTTCTTACTCCTTCATTTTGTCGATGCCGATTAACATTTCTATCATCCCCCTCCCCTCTAATAGTAGGTTCTGCAGCTTCAGTTGCTTCAATTCCATGGTCATATTCATCCTCCCATTCAACTTGTTTGCCCTTTTCCTAATACCTAATTGACTCGCTACATTTATACATGTTGAAGAAGATACATCTGAATAAGTATTAAGTTCATTAATAGCAAAAGAAATTACTGTATTAACAATTAGAAATACCTTTGATGTTGGGTGAAAAATATCCCTCTGATTCATTTTCAAAAGGATTTTCACTTGACTGAATGTTAGCATCATGCATTTGAGTTTGCTCATCACAGTTCCCTTCCTTTTGAACCTGATTGATATGCCTCGTGATATTGTTGTTACATTCAATTTTGAACGGGAAGTCTTTCGCTAACATTATGATAACGAGTGCCTGCACCATAAACACCAATTGAAGTAATAGTCAATGATTATATGATACAAAATAAAAGATCAAGAAATACTTCAGGTAAGTTGCATACCATTTCCATACTTTGAATGACTGTCCCCATTCTTGCCCCCCCCCCTCTTCCAACCATTCTTCGCCTTTCCTAACCTGTCAGATTCCTAGATAGTACAAATGACCTTGAGAATTAAAATAAAGAAAACAAAACAAAGAACTAGAAAGCACTCACATTAACAGATATTAATAACAAGTCTTAAACATTATATTAGGAAAAGTTTCTCAACAATATACCAAATGACAAGCAAATGAAAAAAAAAGGTGTTCATTACAAAACCAAATAAAAGGGAAAATGAAAAAGATTTCAATTCATCATTCTAATGACTCGTAGCTCAACTCTTCTTCATCACTTGTACTTTCATAATATTCAATATCACCATCATTAATGAAGTCGTCATCTCTTCCAATCTCCTCAAACGTGTTCCTAGCCATTTTCACAACACTTGGCTCTTTCTCAACCATAAAAGTATTAATGCTCAACGAGTCGACTACAAAATCATCATTTCCATGTCTGGAACTGTCACATTCAGTTTGATTTGCATCTACTTCCTAACTTGCGTCTACATCTACACCTTCATTGTTATTCTAAGACATACACTTCATCTGTTTTCAAAGAATATCTCTTATTCACACTTATCAATCCATGATCATCCACCTTATATCCTTTCCCATGATGTCGTACATCATCAAACCAAACACATTTAAAAGCAAATGCCTGATTCCCACTAGGGTACGACACTTCAAACACGTCTTTTAATACACCATAATATTCTTTATCAGAAACATCATCTCCTTTTACCATGACTCCACTATTTTGAGTTTTTCTATTTTCGCACCTATCATCAGTGTGAAACCAAAAACAATTACAATGTAATCCGCATATCATCTGACGACTCTATAAGGAAACAAACTAAATTATATATATCTTCATCAATGCTCCCTTTTTCATGGAGACTGCGCACCTGTAAGAAAAAAAGATGAAAGGAAGAAGTTAAAAATAATTTGCCAATAACAAATTAAAGATAAACTAAACTTCAAAGCTAGACACATACATGATCATATATCCACTTTGCGAATTGCATTCTGTGTCTTTGTTCCACATTTCCTGGATTTTCTTGCTCAAACTTTTGCTTATGTTCCCTGTAAATAATCATAGCAATATACAATAAATAATAATATTTATAACTTTAACTAACTAAACTAAAAGACATGAGAAATAAATATACGTTGCTTATATTGAAAACTTACTTTACAAAATAAAAAAGCTCATCACAAATGAGTAGAATGTACAAATGAACTTGATCGCACTCCTCAAAACTAAGGTGTAATGGCACCCCTTGTCCTAAAGGACGACCAATTGGAATGAACACATCTAATTTGCTTCTGAAAGCACCCTCATTCCAATCACTATCATCATCATCATTTCTCCCTTTACGTTTGAATTTAGTGTCAATATCACTCATATATCTTGAAAAAAATGTTAGACACTCATCAACTCGATATCCTTCTGCAATGCAACCCGGCCCTCTGGTTGTTCTTTATTTCGTACGTAGTTTTTCAAAGTTCGAAGGTACCTATATTATTATTACTGATTAGTGGAAAACATGGGCCAAGATTAATTTGTAACTATTAATTAACCTACTTACCTCTCGATCGGGTACATCAATCGATATCGAATAGGGTCGACAATCTTTGCCTCCGCTGCCAAATGTATTACTAAGTGTACCATAACATCGAAAAATGCTGGAGGAAATATCATCTCTAGTTTACACAATGTGTAAGGGATTTGTTTTTCAAGTGCATCTAGTTCCTCTATTGTAATGTTTTTTGAGCAAAATTTCGAAAGAAATAACTCAACTCAACAAAAGGCTCATAAGCATTCTTTGGCAAAAACCCACGAGTTGCAAGTGGTAGAAGTTGCTCAATAAAAATATGATGATCATGACTCTTCATGCATCAATTTTTTCCCATTGTCCTTGACGCATCGAGAAATATTCGATAAGTACCCATCAGGATACTTAATTCTAGCAAACATGTCACATATTGCTGCCTTAGCATTTGAATTTAGAGTCTAATTAACTACTGAAATATGTACTTTACCTGCATCTAATATAGGATGAAACTTCTCCCGAATACCCATTTTCATCAAATCAATTCGAGCTTTTACCGTGTCTGTCATCAAAGTCCCCAAAATGTTATCAGACACATTTTTCTCAATATGCATGACATCTAAATTATGCCGTGTCAACAACTTTCTCCAATAAGGCAATTGAAAGAAAATGCTTTTCTTACGCCAACCATACAAGCTGTTGTAAGTATCTTATTTTCTCTTCTGTCCAGCGAATTTGCCAAACTTCTTCTGCTCGAATTGGTTGAAACATTCTAATGCTTCATCCCCAGTTAAAGGAACATGTGCGTGTCGCCTTTCTTTCTCATTATTAAAAGATTTGGCATCCTTCCTCCATTTGTGATTATGAGGCAGCCAACAACGATGATCTAAGTAACCACCTTTATGCTTTAGTGAAGTGCGTCTGGCATCCTTGTGGCATGCTGTACAAGCATACGTACCTTTAGTACACCAACCTAATCGATCGGCGTAAGCAAGGAAGTCATTAATTGTCCATAACAACGTTGCACACATGTTAAATCTCTGCTTGGAATGAGCATCAAATGTTTCAACCCCAACCTCCCAAAGCTCAATTAATTCTTCAATTAAGGGTTGTAAATAAACATCTATGTTCCTTCCAGGATTAGTGGGTCTTGGGATGAGTAAGGATAAGATGAAATAATGAGGTTTCATACATAACCAATGAGGTAAGTTGCAAGGAATGAGAACAACAAGCCATATACTATGCGATGAATTATCAAAGGGTTGGAAACCATCACAAGCTAACCCAAGTCTAACATTGCGCACATCATTAACAAATGAACCAAACTCCTTATCAAATGATTCCCAAGCATGAGAATTTGCAGGATGCCTCATTATGCCATAATCATCTTCTCCATCTCTATCTTTATGCCACCTCATATCTTTCGCATTCTTTCTTGACATATATAACCTTTGTAATCTGGATTTAAGTGGAAAATACAGTAATACTTTATGTGGCATTTTGGTTCCTTTAGAAGAGTCGTGATTTACATTCTTGTACCTTGGGAAATCACATGTTGGACACTTTATCTAAGTCTGCATTTTCTTTCCAAAAAGTATACAGTCATTCTCACAAGCATCAATCTTGACACACTCAAGCACCAAATCTGTAATCGATTTCTTTGCCTCATAATATGAATCAGGAAGTGTAGTTCCCCATGCTTCTCTTTGCAATTTCAAAACATTATCAAACGAACTATTACTCCAATTATTTAAAACCTTCAAATGCAACAATTTTACAATATAGGACAACTTTGTCATTGTTGTACCATTCGTTGTCAATGGCTCTTGATATTATTTCAAAAGACGATAAAACTTTGCTGCTTCTCCTTTAGGCTCTTCATTACATTCGTAATCAATCCCATGGTGATTCCCATCAGCCCCATCTAAATGCAAACCTGGTATTCCAAATGCATATTCTAACATATTAACTCCACTAACATCACTGTGGATCTCGTCTCTATTTTTCATATTAGTCACGCTGTCACTAGAAGACTTATTTATCTTTTCACCATGAAGGTCCCACGTGGTATAATTCTCATACATCCCTGACTTCAGTAAATCAAACTTCACATCACACCTTTTTTTTAAAGACTAAATTACGACACTTATCACAAGGACACCTAATAGTGGCATTGTCACCACCCTCTACCATGTTAGAAAAGGCGAAATTCAAGAAATCATCAACGCCTTCTCTATACTCAAGTGTTGTATGATCAATAATGTTCATACATTCCTTATTGAGAGCCACTCCCTAGGTCCAAAGTAATTCAAATATAAATTTATATATTTTCTATATAATGGCATATTTATAATGTAGTAACACATAAGAACATATATAACTAACTTAACTTAACCTATAATATTTAAGAACACAATGACTATAGGCCACTTTTGAGTTAATGAAAGCAATATAAGCGCACCCTTGCATATTATGATTGTAAATAGGAAAATTCCCATTGGCAACCTTGTGTTTTCGTTTTCCCATTGGTAACCTTGTGTTTTTTAAAATCCCAAGAATAACTTTAAAATGTGATTAGCCTCAAAATGACTTTAATGAAGTCTTATGTGTTAATTGTCAGTTAATGTCATGTTTTTTGCTTAACCATGGTTTACCTTATTTCCTTTTCCCTCCAAAATCAGATCTTAAGCTTCCCTCCCTCTTTTAACCCCTCCTTGTTTACCCCTATTCAGGTTCTTCCCTCTTTTGACAATGTCACAAGTCTCATCTTCATCCTTATCTTCAACTGCTGCTAGGCTCGTCCATGGAGGTCAAGCTTTGGTGAAAATCAGAAACTGCAGCAAGTGTTAGCCAATGAAGTATTGCATCATCAAAATTTCAGGATCCCGAAACAACCCTGGGAGGCCATACTATAAGTGTTATGACTATGGTAGTTTTCCTGGGTTGGTGAAGATGATAATAAACTATTTGATGCTCAACAAAATGGTGAAGCAAGCGACACAAGGGCTGGGGACATCTCTGAGTTGAAATCTATTGTTAGGGGGTTGGAGAAAAGATTTTATGTTGTAATTAAGTTGGCAGTGGTGATGTACATTGTCTTCTTAATTTGTGTGATTCTTAAATGAATTAAATAGTTGGTTGTAATGATATTTTGAATGGAATAAAAGTAGTGTTCTTTTACCTTTGTTATAACTATATTTCAAGTGACATTCTTCCAAATTAAATCATAAATGCTAAACAACATTCAAGTGACATTCTTCCAATTTCTTCAAATTGCAATCTGTTTCCCATTAAATAACATGTCACCCACAATATAATTGAGTTTCAGTTTAGATGACATTGAATAATCTGCCAAAAAAGGAAATCTCAAAAACTTTCACCACAAAAGGGTAATGTACAGTTGCCAAATAATGGACTAAATAGAGCAGAATAGACTTTAATTAACCTAATTTAAGCCTAATTCTTCTTCTTCTTCTTCTTAGTTGCTAGTCCTTTGTTGTTGGTACCTGCCTTTCTCTTAGTCTTCCCAGCAGCACTTGTACTTGCAATATCAGCTTCCATCAATTTCTTCTGCTTCTTTGTTGGTGCTCTTTGACAAGTTAATTTAACTTGTTGCGGCCAAAATCACCGCAATTTCCACACCTCATTGAAGTATTACTCCTTTTTCCTTTCCTCTGTTCTTCTCCACCTCTTCTTCTGTTCCTTACAGGCCTTCCAACACCCCTTCTCATAACAGGTGGGTGAATAGTGGGAAGGTTAGTTTTAGGCCATTGTTCCCTGTCAGTGATGGATTTGACTCCATTTGCATATGCCATTTTGTACCTCTTCACAGAATACCATTCATGTACAAATTTGTGTGGGTCAAGGCCAGCCATCAAAATGGCTCTCATTCCATGCCATGGGATACCATTTAGCTGCCAAGCATTGCACACACATGTGTGATTGTTCAAGCTAACAGGGAGAGTTGATTTCCCATCAACAATTTCATACTCTCCCTGGCTTGACCGATAGGCCCTACATGCCCTTGACTCCACACAAAGAGCTTGCACCCTCTTCACAATATTAGGACATATATCTGACCTCTCCCATTTCTCACAAATTACCTTCTTGTGGCCATTCTGACAATTGTAACTCTCCTGATTCTTGAAATTATCACCAAATGCACCAGTTAGTTAGTATAACTTAACAAGTGTACTAGTATTAACAAACTTAATTACTTGAGTTTAATGTTAATTACCTTCAAGCAATGTTAAGACAGGCCTGCACCTATCAATTCCCGGAGTGGAGTTGAAAGACTCTGCAAAATTAGTCTTATTCACATCTGACTTAATTGATGTATCAAACTGATGTTCGGTCCATCTCTTTTGCTCTCCAAGGTTTGCCAGCCAAATCCTAGCAGCAGGCTTGGCCTTCTCAATTTGCTACATAGCCTTTTTGAATATGAATTCAGATGTGGCACCAGCAGTAAGCCAAAAAAGTTGCCACATCTTAGGGCCTGAAAAAACCCTTTTCTAGTTCACACTCAAGTGCTTGGTGCAGTATCTTCTCCCAACTTCTAGCCATAATCCCTACATGCTTTATTTATGGCCTGCACAAGTTAGATAATGTTAGTCAGCTAATAATTTTCATAAAAAATAACCACAAAAGCAAGTAATGGCATTGTGTATTTACCTTGTGCCTATCAGAATTATGCACCAATTATTGCCTCTGTCACTTTGTTGCAAGACATTCTTCAAATGGTAAATAAAGAAGCTCCAACCCTTTTCATCCTCTGCAGACACTATTCCCCAAGCCACTGGAAACATCTCATTATTTCCATCCAAGGCCACAGCAGACAATAATACCCCACCATAATTGCCCTTCAAAAATGCACCATCAATTCCTATTAAGCTTCTACATCCACCAAACAGACCTTCCAAAGCAACCTTGAAACATATGAAGATGATACTGAAGCCTAATGAACTCTCTGGGTGTGATTCAGGATTCCAAGCACAGCTTGCAGCAGAGTTAGGGTTACTTGCCTTTATACCTTCACAATAGTCAGGTAACTGAGAGTATGATACATCATGGCCACCATGAAGTTCCTTTAAGGCCATATTTTTCATCCTGTATAGTGTACTTTTGCTGATCTGGACTCCATACCTAGTCTAAAGCAGCTCATTGAGAGCCTTACTAGGAATGTCATTGTTGGCTCTTATGTCTTCAAACAACACACTACAAGCCCACTTAGCTGACACCATGGAGTTTGTTGTCTCCAAGCCCATACATGTGTGTGCAGACCCTTGAATGGACTTAATGGCCCATGTCACCCCATCTGGAAGCTTTGAAGCATGTAATCTCCATGGGCAATCCACATCACTACACCTCACTGTGTATACCCAATTACTGGCCTTCTCAAAAACAACAGCAAACCCACATTGTATACAATAATGTCTCACCACATCCGTCAAATGCTTCTTGTCTGTATACAATTGCCAGGGTTTTATGATAATCTTCCAAACTTTCTTCCTTGTAAAACTCCCATTCTGTACAACCTAGCAATGTAATTGTCCATATCTTCACAATCATCCTCCATATAGGCCCTCAAAAGGATCAAATCTATCATGTATCATTGCCAACATATCATGTTCAGGTGGACCCTCAAAGTCATCCTCTTCACCCTCTAAGTCACTTTCATTTTCAACACTACCTACTGTTTCATCAGTTTCCCTTGAATTGGAAGGGTTGTAAGCATTATCATCATTACTCTCATTACGTAAATTACTCTCCATAGCAACATTGGACCTCTCATCACCCACAACACCAATACTAGAATAATTCTCACCACCCACAGAAGTAGGTTTCAACAGTCCTTTCCTCCTATGAGTAGACTTTGGTATCCTTTTTCTAATAAATGGTTCAGGTTGTGTATTTTGTGAGAATGGTGGTTCATTAGGTTGCTGTAGTACAAGGTCAAGTGGTTCATTAGGTTGCATTTCAGTAGTTTCACCTCCGTTTCTTTGACGTCTTCTTATGACAACATGTTGGGAGGGTTGAGTCTCAAGTATATGATCAAGGACAATAGGTTGGTGAAAGGATCCTTTACCTCTTCCCCTGCCTTTCCCTCTAAGCCTAGACCTCCCTCTTCCCCTTCCTACATATTCCTCAACAGGAGTCAGCTCTATATTATCCCAGTATGAAAGGTTGTCCACAATGTTATGATGTATATTCTCCAAACTTTGTGAATCACTTGGGTCAAATATTTGTGATTCTGGTGGATCAGTTTCTTGTGATGGAATGACCATAGCTTCTTCCACACTTGCTAACAGTCTAGGACTTCTTCTTGGAGGAGATATAAGTGGTTTTGGAGGTTGTTTAAGTGGTCTTAGAGGAGATATAAGTGGTTTTGGAGGTTGTTTCAGTGGTCTTGGAGGGATATAAGTGGTTCAGATTGTTGAGTTTCAGTCTCATTCTAAGTGACTTGTGGTTGTGATTGTGATTGTGACTCGCTCTCTAAGTGTTTTTGAAGCTCTGAACACTTTGCTAGGTTTAGGTACAATCCCCACCCAAATGTATATTAAATCCCTTGCTCCTTAGTCCTCAAACATTATCAGTAAACTTTTGTCATCAGTCAATTCTACATGTTTCATCTTATATACATAGAGGAATTGAGGGTTTGTGGGTACTTTGGTGTTATCTTTCTCTACATTGTCCTAGTCAATAATGCAATCAATCAAAGAAACCTTATCAATGTCCTTTACAACTACATTAATATCCTTCCCTAAATACTGAAACCTTAGCACAATATTGTCCATGTTTGGTATTTTTCACCCTAAACACAAACAAACAAAGCAAGAAGATGTTCCAATATTAAAACACATTCTAAAATCAGTAATTCAAAATTCACCAATTCAAAATTCTAAAAGCAATGGAAATTATATTCATACATTTGCAATATTCACCAATTTCAGAAATTCAGTCACAACCCAAAAAGGAACAACTACAAAAACGCAAATAACGAAATTCATAGAGTAACAAAATTTACAAAAACGCAAGAAAACCATGAAACTCCAATGCACCCTTTTCTTCAACCCTTGTTCCACTCCACTGAAAAGTTTGCAGTCAATTTATGGTAGCGAATTCTCCGAAAAACAAAATTTTATTAGAATTTGGGAGAAGAAACGTAACAGAGAAGCGTAACAGAGACGAAGAAGAAGGGTAGCAGAGTTGATCAGTTTTAAGGAAAGAGAAAAGTGAAATAAGGAAGTTGAGGAGGTGGAGTAATTGTTTGGGGTGATATAAATTCATTAAACCATGGTTAAGCAAAAACATAACACTAACTGACAATCAACGCCTAAGACTTCATTAAAGTCACGTTTGTGAGGCTAATCACATTTTAAAGTTATTTTTGAGATTTTAAAAAATACAAGGTCACCAATGGGAAAACGAAAAAACACAAGGTTACCAATGAGAATTTCCCTTGTAAATAATGACATTGTGGACTTGCAAAAAACTCCAATACACAACTACTTGAAATAATTAAAGCAAGGAAATTAACAATTATTTAATTTTAAGAGTGAAATAAAAAACACTTAACGTCGCTTATTAATAGTGTTTGCCATAATTTGAGTAATAATAAAAAAAGTTTATAAAGATATAAAGGCACTACCAACAAGAGAGTTGTGAACGAATTGTAAGAAAAGATGAGCTGCTATATGATAAATCTCTCTTTCTTGTGGTTGCAATTATCCTTAAATCATGTAAACAATAAAATGCTAAGAGATATTGAATCATAATAAGATATTGCTCATCAAATTATTTGAATACTTAAGTGGTAAATTTAACTATGAAAAGCAAAAATGTCTTGTGTTAATGGTAAAACAATCATCAACTATTCTCACTAACTTCATTCTTACAAGTAGCTTTATTAGCACAACCAATCTATATCATCCTTACAAAATACAAGAAAAAGCACTTGGTCATAGCATTAAATGCACCAGACCTTAATAAAACTTATTAGACTACATAAAACAAAACACATAATTTTACTTTCTTATCTTAAAATCCCAAATTAATCACTAAATAGACCACTACCCCAACCCCAAATTACTTTAGATTGATTATCAACCTTAATTTGCAAAATCTAGTGCAATAGTCCTCCTGGGTACAGAGTATGTACACTAAGTCAGTATATTAGTAACTCGCAGTTAGAGAGAGAGAGAGAGACATGAAGCTTAGAAAGAGTAAGAGCAAGATCAAACAGAAGCATGAACCGTAATATTTAGATTTGATTGGGAGCAGTAGAAGACCATAAGAGAAGAAGATAAAGTAGCTATTTTTATTTTTATTTGTATTGGAATTTCCATTGGATCAGGGATTCATATCTATCTAACATACATAACAGGAGACAACAATCAGCATGAGACTACTTTGCAGCAGGCATCAACATTCCAACAAACCTGATCCAGAAAATGCCAAGGCCTCAAAAATCCATGATGATTCCAAGATTGCCAGGCAGATAATTTATAGGTATTTAAGGGTACCTAAACAGGAAAGATATAAAAAAGCCCTAAATTTATATGACATGATTGATGAAGGGAAAAGAAGGGCGGATAAAGAGTTGTGCAAATTAAGGCATAAAATTGCACAAGCTAAATACCATCTTGGGATTCTAAGTTTGATAGGCTCAACCTTGAACAATTAATGAAATTACTTTCTCTTTTGGATCAAAAGATTGAGTTTGTGAGTAAAAAAATGGATATGATTAAGGCTACTAATCATGATCATAGTCAAAATAATGGAGGTGTATTAGTTCCCTATTTTGAGCCAACACCCATGTCTAATCTCATGATTTCTAGTAGAAATAATGTTGATTACACCAATATGGAAGTTTTTAATCAACTTCCCATGTTTAACTATCCTATTAACAACAATAACAATCATCATTATCATCAAATACTGCCATCATCAAGTGATGCCTTTCAATTCGACCGCATTTTCGGAAGAAGTTGGAGGAACTAGAATGGATGATCAGGGTGGTAGTAGCAGCAACATGATAATGTATAACATGAATTTGATGGGTGGAGTTGGTCCTATGTACTATTTTTTTTCAATATAATACTATTATTGTGTATTACTATTTTTATTACTTTTCGTCATTCAATTTCCATTACTTCTGCTCACCTCACCATTTTATTGTCATCCTTCAGAGATAGAAAAAAGGATTGAGCGAGAGACTATTCATGATAATGAAGAAGAAACACAAGGAGCAAGAGCACGTCTTGCACCACCCACGAAAATAAATAAGGAAAAAATACACAAGGAGCAAGAACATAATGGCAGGTTACAAGATCAAAAAAAAATTTCTTTAACTTAGAGATGCTTTGGATACCATGTTAAGAGTTGGTGGGAAATTTTGCTAATTAATGCAATTTGCTTACTCAAATGTTAGCGGCGGTTGATAGTGGTCGACCAGCAGCCTTACTACCGAACTGAGGAAGAATAGTAACACGGCAGAGGAGGACGACGGAGGAGAACTCAGGACGACCGAATTGAGAATGACACCGGATGACCGAACTATAACAAAACAACCAAGAATATATAATGATGACCGAACGACGACAGAGGAGGGAGGATGACAATGGAGAATTGAGGACGATGGAGTGGCGGGGGATCGGGTGGTAGGGGTCTAGTGGAGACGTGAAGACGATGGAGTGGCGGGGGTTGAAAGGGAAAACCCTGAGATGAAAGAGACTTGGTGGGAAATTGGGAGAGCAATTTTTGTGGGTTTTGTTTTAGGATGTTTAGCTTTAAATTTTCAGTTCTTTTTTTTTTAAGTTTTTCAACAACAATGTCGTTGCAGTAAAATGTGAAATGTTTGGCAACAAAAAAAGGTCGTTGCAATAGACCTGTATAAACATAAGTAACGAGAAATGTCGTTGCAATAATTATAGACAAAATTAGCAACAACTTAAATAGTTGTTATATAAGGACCCAGAATGTTCCAAAGCCCGCGCTCATGTAATTGGGGGAGGGAAATGAAAAGTTATCTATTGCAACAACTTTATCGTTGCTAAAGTATGTTTATAGCAACAACCTCTATGTCGTTGCCAAAACGTTGTTGCGAAAAAAGGATTTTCTTGTAGAGTCATGAATGAATCCAATTGATCGAAAATTAGTTCAATCATAATATTCCCAACTCTTATCAGTCCGAAATCACTTAAGCAACAAATTTGATTGTAATTCAACTTCGGTTTTATAAATCTTAAACTTATCAAGTGTCTCATATTTAGAAAACAACAACTACATAACAATATCGAGAAAAATAATCAATGAAGGTTATTAAATACTTCTTGTTTCCCAAAGACGGTGTGATATTAAAGGCAAACAAATCTATGTGTACCAATTCAAGCTTGTTTGATTGTCTCTCAACACTAGGAAAACGAATTCTTGTAATTTTTTTTAACATGCATGTTTTAGTACACTTCTTTACATTCATGTTAACTTTAGGAACTAAACCATTATCTCGAGACATATCATATAATCTAAGATAATTAAAATGACATAAACTATTGTGACATAGAGAAGAAACATCCAACATGTAAATAGAATTTCACACATTTATTATCAATTGAGAGTTTAAATATATCATTACAAAAGTATCCTTGTCCTACAAATACACCCCCTTTACTTAAATTAAACTTATCGGCCTCAAACACCATTTTGAAGCTGTACTCATTTAGTAAACCTCCGGACATCATGTTTTTCTTAACTTTGGGTACATACACAACTTCTCTGAAAGTGAAAGTTTATTTTCCTTGGAAGTGAGGAGCAACTCCAATTGGCCTATTCCTTTTGCCTTCATTGTAGCGTCATTTCCCATGTACAATATCGACCCATCATCCAAAGCTTCATAAGATTTGAGATAGTGACGATCTTTACATACATGCCTTGATGCCTCGGAGTCCACCCACCAAGAATCATCATCTTGCACCACATTGATTTCAGAAGTCGTTGCAAGAAAATTCATTTTTTCATTCAAAGAAACATCATGTCCTAACTGACTTTGATGGGGATCAACCTTAGGTTTACGTGATCCTTATACTTCTTTTTATGCAAAGATGGAAAATTTCTCTTCAAGTAAGAACCACCACACCCCCAATAAGACATAGCCTTGTCCTTTTTCTTATCATTCCCGGGGTGATTTTCATTGTACTTCCATGGGCGTTTCTTGGACCTATTAGTCCCACGTGATTGCGCTTCTTCCATCATGTTGATAGAAGAAATCGGGTCACTTTTTGAATCCTTAGAGACATATTGAGACCGGATAACCTCCTCAATACGGAGATAGGCACCCAAATCTACCAAGGACATGGACTCCTTATGTTTCAAAGAGTTCCTAGTGTCCTTCCAAGATGGGGGTAATTTGTCAATGATGGATGTAATCGAAAATGATTCATCCATCACCATTCCTTGTTGTCTAGTTCGGTTCAACATATGTTGAACCTCATGAAATTATTCCATAACGGAACGACAATCAACTATTTTTTAAGTATCAAAATTGCTAACTAAAAATTTCTTACTTGGTGCATCCTCCGCAATGTACATTGATTCAAGAGCATTTCAAAGTTCCTTGGCGCTCTCCACATTTTAGTATAGATCAAATAAATTGTCTGACATCGTGTTCAAGATAAGGCCCCGGCAAATATAATCATCATTCTCCCACTTATTCTTGCACGGGCCTCCTCCGGGGTTTCGAATTTCCCTTCTTACGGGAATGGTGGCATGGGGGTGCTAAGAACATACACAACGATCAATGCGGTTAACAAAAAATGCATCTTCTTTAACCAACGACAATATCCTACCCCTTCTAACTTTTCCAATTTTTAGAAATTTGTAGTCATCTCTTTCAAGGAAGAAGCCATCACGAAAAGTCTAAAATTCTTGTAGATTGTTATATGTGTGTCTATGAATATGTACCTTGTTCAAAATCGGATTGAACTTCCAAGCACATAGTAATACGCTTTACTACAAGAATTTTACCGACCAACTAGGATCAACAAGGTTCACGGTAAACTCTTGTGAGATATGAAGGAGAAAATATGGAGTTTGGTTGATGACAAACTCATACACTACAATATAATATAACGTGTTTGAATGTTGTGTTTTACAATGAAAAGGGAGAGAAATTTAGAAATGAATCTCCTTAGGTAATGTCTAACCCTATTCCATATATTCTATCTCCCTATATATATACTAGGGAAGATTTACAGAAGAAAAGACTGAAATCATGCATCATTTCAAACAAAAAGGCATGCATCACTTCACGAAACAAAGTATCTCGTCGTACGGATGCACTATACAACCAGGTGCAGTTGCACCAACACTACTACATTTAAAGCCTAATGCAACGCCTAAAATCCATCGCATTAGGGCCAAATATCGTTGTAGTAGACCTAAGGCAACGTATTCCAACCGTTGCATTTGAAGGCGTTGTTGTAGGTCTAATGCAACGACCTTTTGGACCTATTGCAACGGCTACCACAAAGCCGTTGCAATAGATGTAAAGAGTCGATGCGTCATCTATAAGGTCTATTACAACGCCTCTATATCTATTGCAACCCCATTCGATAGCTATTGCAATGACCCTAATATTCATATTGTGTCCCATTTTGGTTTCTATAACAATGCCTCCCTATATATTGCAACACTATCATATAACTATTGCAACGCCTCTATGACGGATTTTTTTTTCCATTTTTTTGGGAATATTGCAACAATTATTACTGTAACCTACCGAAAACCTATAATATTACACCTGGATATACATTAGTAACGATGCAAATAAATCAAAAATATCTTGAAATGCCAAAAATAATTTTCATATCTGTATTATGATTTCCAAAACTAATTAAATTAAGAGTATACATGACAAATTCTAATTAACAAAAATTGATGTACTTTATCAAACCCAACTAATAAATATTTGTTTTACTACCACAAATACTTCTAATAAGTACATATAGATCATTTTCCTTCTAACAAGTACCGCATCACTATAATATAACTAGCTAAATCTGGTCGATAGTAGTTAAGTGAGACGTCTACTTTGATCTCTCAATTGGTTCATCATTCACCTAAAAATTCAAACATTGTAATAGTTAGTAAATGTACACCATCAACAACACAAAAAAAGAGACAAAATTACAGTACTCCTTTCATGTCCTAATCTAGCATGAAGAGTATCTAAAGATAATTTATGTGAGGTATTGACTGTAATAGAGATAGGATAAGAATGAATGAGTTGAATGGAAGGACCAGACATGAAGACATTCAAACAATACACACCTCCAACCTTATTACCAAAGCAAGTTTTTTGTTGACAGAAGATAGATAAGTACAATCATGTTCATTAATTAAAATGAACATTAATCTTGCTGTGAGCAACCAACTTCTCAACAGATAAGAGATTATATTTAAAGTTTGGTACCAACAACACATCATGTAAAACCATACCAGCAAATAACACCACATCACCAATTTCAAACACATAGGCACAACTTTTATATGCAATCCAATTTCAACTCTTTTAGTAAGTTTCTTGTATGAGAAAATCAATTAAAGTTATTTGTCATGTGATCTTTAGCACTAGAATCAACAATACATGGCTTCAATGATGTAATCTAACATATACTCAAAAGGTTCTGCCAGTAAGCCAACCAAACAACCCAAACTACAACCATTGACAATAGTTTTAAGAGGTGCAGGTGCATATTTGTGTACTATGTAGATTTTGTTTTTATTCAGTGCTTCTGACTAGAGATAAACTACTTCAACTTGAGATTTTAGGGCCTTTTTCAGATGTTAGATTCTGGTGTGCGAGTAGGCAACAATGAGCAGCATAGAAAATCTTCAGTTCTAATTTCTTATGCAGTATTCTCCCTCGACCAAACTGAGGGAGAACATCTCAAATTGTTACTTTGAGTTCCACTCATCCATATTTCTCATAATAACATAGCATATTGTTGGTGTGTATATCCTTCTAACAACATAGACAATAAGAAAGCAATACAATTTCCTCATAAAACTCAAATACTAGTTTCTTGATCAGCTGATCTTAAAGCTACTCCATATTTCAGGTTCCTAACTTGAAAAGTTTCCTCTGAGATATATACTAAGATAACAAATATTCCAAAGAATGTACTACCCTAAAACAAGCAAAATGACATAATTTATCTCTGATGCTCTCTTACTTCTCCTTCTAACGTCTCTACAAATTTTATATTTTACCCACACACAAGCTTCTCCGTTTACAGAAATTCCAAAACTCCAATCTGCTTAATGATATTAGATCATACACAAAACTTATTCATCATCATAAAATTTCTATATGCCTTTCATGATATCAGGCAGTGTTTTCAACAACTCAAGAATTTCATCCCACACTCGTTCCCTTTAAATGGATGAGCAAATACCTATGGTAATTGTGTATAGCAGTTATTTTCTCCAAGTGACCCTATTTTTCTCAACTATCTAAAACAACCCTAACATGGTAGAGAAGAAATCAAGATAATTCTGCCAGTGATGGCCACTTTACATGACGACACATGCTATATTAATTGACTTAAAACACTTAAGCAAATCAATCTACCCATCCCATCCTATCTATCTTACTTCTCCCTTTCTTCGTGTATTACTCCCCCATATCTCCTCTTCACACTCTACATCCATGTACTCCACCAAAACCCCATATGTTATTTTATTTTGACTTGGCAATTTTGCTCCCAAAGTAGTGCATACACGAATAATTCAACACCTATTCTTGCGAACAGATAGACACTTCATTGTGCTGTGAATCATAAAAAAGAAAGGATGAGATCAGAGAGGAAAGATTTATGCTACCTATGATGAGGAAATATTCTATTCAAGCATCAATGCTCTATACAATCAGATTAAGAGAATAGGGTCTAAACCCTCGTTGCTAAAAGTGGTATTTGTATATAGAAATGTGGACCTAAAAGACCTTAAAGAAAAGAGTTGCATCAACTCAAATTAGTTTAATGGGCTTTGGCTCCTTGTATCCTCATAAATTTGGAATTTGTATCCTCATTCCTAAGTTTCAAACTAATGGTGTCTCTCAAACCCCCAAATGGCGGTTAGCCTTTACACAGACCACACTATCGGCTCCTGGCTCTTGAGAGGTTAATCCTCAAACCAAAGATCAAAACTAGCTCAAATATAACAACCTTGACCCTACATTGTAAAGGAGACCCTATCACACCTTTAAAAAGTACGCCACCTAACTCAATTATCTGATTGAATCTATTAAGACCCAATTTTGGAACATTCACTAATACTCAAGCAAACCAGCTCAACATTGAGTACACTATTTTGTTCTTCAATAAACATAGATAATCTCATTTCTATACCGTATCTACAATCTCATATGAAAGGTGATACCTTTTTACAGCTCGTCAGTTCACAATCACACCACAAACTAGCATTCTACCATTTTTTTAACCACGTACAATTCACAATAATTCCAAAGCTCACTATATCTTAAATAAAATCTTATCTCAAAGCACTGAAAACACAAAAAAATCGACTCCAATCAAATTACACTCCAGAAACCCTAATCAAGTTGAACAATTACAACAACAGAACCAAAACCCGAAAATCAAAGTGCACAACTTGAAAAAGGCAATCAAATCAAGCTCGATATTGCATAAAATTGAAAATCAAGAGGAGAGAGAAACCTCAATAAGAGTAGCAAGAGCAGTGCATATCGTGAAGTGGAGATACGAAGGAAATGTAGAGTTGAAATTTGTCATAACTTCATCGAAAGAACATTGTGCTTAATTTAGTAGCAAAAAAATGCCTTCGAATCTTCGACGCTGATCATCATCGTTGAAGTTGTGGTTCGCCAGAAAGTACAAAGGAGAGAGAAAGAGAAGGTAGATGAGAGAGAAAATTGGTTATTGGTTCAACTTTGAAGAAGCAGAAAGAATCAACGCCATTTTCATTTTCATGGTGTTGAAGCTTTTTAATTTTGGTTGAGGGTTCCATTATTTCTTGGCTTTAAGTTGGTGGGTTGTTGTTTTCCGCCATTTTTATACAATTTTTGAAGCGGCGATGATAAGCGAGGAGTTGAACGAGGGTTTTGAAGTTGGAGGAGAGAGAAAATGGTTATTTGCAGCACTTAGATAAAGAGGGATATATGTGTGAGTTTTGAACTTTCATAAACAAAAAGTGGGAAATTAAAAGACACAATTTTACGGGCGCTTAACTTTTTTTGACGACCGTTGCAGTAGCTATTTTAACGCAACGACTTAACATTAACCCGTGCATTTTATCAATCTAATGCAATGGCTATAAATCACCCGTTTCAGTAGCCTAGTCAATTATGTAGTTAGCAATGGGTTGTTGCAATAGACCTTTCTATTGCAACGGTATTAAAAGAACCGTTACGCTAGCTATGTTTAAACCATTGCCTTTGATCGAAAATGTAGTAGTGAAACTTAGCTTTCTGACAATAAAAAAGATTTCCAGAGGCGATTGCAGGCGCACCATAATACCACGTGGGGACACACAACAGCGCGCGTCACGCAACCACGTGCACGTCACGAAGCTGCTTGGTGGCATGCACCCGACCCTGATCATTGCTTCATCGCTTTTCCATTCTTTCTCGTTACATTTTATCAAAGGCCACAACACCGAAACGCGATATCATCACATACCATCAACGAACATATTTAACTATAAATGTTCCAACAAGGAAGAGCATTTTAAGGAAGATTGCTGAAAAAATAATGAAGAGATAATGGAGGTAATATTTTTGAAACAATTGTGACTTTGAACTTTTTTTATATATAAGGGGTCTATTTTTCAACATCAGCACAATCCCTCCATATTATTCGGGTCAAGCTGCAAGCTGCCCACTCTATTGCAAGCTTCGATACTTCAACTTCTTCGTGAAGTTACGAAGTTCTGTGCTTTTGTCATAATTCCTAATTGCAAAATATGGTTATGTTTATATGTTATTGAAATTGTAAGTGAAGATTCCTTTATTTCAGTTCTGAATTTTGTGATGTAAATCATAAGACAAAATGATCTTAGTCTTTTGTAGGTTTTTAGAATCAACTTTTAGTAATAAATGTAGACTCTAATTACTTATTTACATGTTTGATTTATATATGAAACTCAATCTACATGAATCTCAGTTTGAATGGTAAAATTATTGTGGGACGAGATAAATTGTTGTTATCTTTGTTTGAATCACAAATTAATAAAATTCTACTTTCAGACTTGCAATTTAAAATTTTCATGTTGGTAAAATTAAATGGTTATTATTTCTAATTCGTTTATGTAGGAGCCGAAACAAATTTTATAACTAAAAAAAGGAAGATTGGAATTTAATAATCCAACCTTTAACCGATCCTCTTACAACAGTCCCACTTATAAGCTATTTTTGAATAATCCAACCTTTTGGGGTTATCTTCTCACAATGGTCCATGACTTGTTGTGACCGGTATAACAAGTCAGGTGTGACACGCGTCACACTATCATTGGTCAGCCTATTTTCTCCCTCCTCTACCTCTTTTCCTTCACAACCACCACCACTTAGCCACCACTAGCACCATCATACGCCAGGCCTTTACCCCCACCTCAAGCCCACCTCACCCCACCCCACCCCACCACACCACACCCCACCATCACCCCAAGCCCCTGCAGCCCCACCCCAGCCCGCAACAACCCACCCCACCCTAATTTTTTGCAGCCCCAACCCATCCCCATTCTCACCCCCAACCTGCTACAACCCCACCATCACCCCAAGCCCCTGCAGCCCCACCCCAGCCCGCGACAACCCACCCTACCACCGCAGCAACGCTACCCAGACAACCACCGAACCACCACTTCACCACCGCAGCGATGCTACCCATACAACCACCGAACACCCTACGGACCTCCACCTTCTCAGCCACCTTTCCAACCCCGCACTTCCTTTGTCTCACACACATCCATGTCCTCGACCCACCTGTGCGACGCGCCTCCACCGGAACTAACCCTTAGTCACTCGTTTTTTATCCTCAATGACGGCGAAAGTAAAAGGCGAGAGATAAAGTTACCGCGCGACTTGTTTGGGAGAGAGAATTTCGACAGTGATGAACGACCGTTGAAGAAGAACGGCCGACCATTGCCACTGATTGAACGACCGACGAAGACGGAAGAATCTCGAGAAGGAGAGAGAAAGGAGTGTTGAGGACGATGAAGATGTCGAGGGGAGTTTCCCGGCGAGTTGAGAGCGGCCAGCGAGAGAGAGGAGAGTGAAAGGAGATTGGAGAGAGAAATGAGTAGAGGCAAAAAAAAATTACCTGAAGTTTAGGTTGCAAGTCACTTGGGACCATTTTGAGAAGACACCATCAAAAGGTTGGGTTATTCAAAAATAACTTATAAGTGGGATTGTTTTAAGAAGATCGGTTAAAGGTTGGATTATTAAATTCCAATTTTCCTTAAAAAAAATGAAAGTAAAGAGAGCTCTTGCTATTGCTATAGGGCTTGTAATAGAAATAGCAAAGAGAACGCCTATTTTCAACAAGATAACAATTCTCTTTTTTATTTCAAAGATAACTCCTCCACCAAGGGTTCTCTTAACCAAATAGTACGTTGAATTGGAGAATCATTGGGAGGTGTTCTCTTAACTCCTAATTATCAGTTTTCTTAAGCCAAATTTGTAGTAGTGCATCTAAGTTCTCGCTGCTATTGATGGATTAATGAACTTAATCATGATGTTTAGAGATTGGGGTGTTACACTATAAATCGAACCCTGAGAAAGGCCTTGTTTAGCTAGTAAGTCTACCACCATATGTGATTCTCTCTCTTTTGCTAGTAATGGTGATATTGAGCCAACTCTACAAGAATGTGCGGATAAGGTAGAGAATGAATCTTAGACTCCAAGGACCATCACACCGACACCGTTGCACCATTTATAACATTGATGGAGTCTGATTCAAGGATAATCTACTGGCATCGTATGTCATCTATGTGTGGCATTCAAGGAGTTTGATTCAAGGATTCCACGACTTTTAGTTGTAAAAAAGATTCAACACTTCTACATACTCTCTATCACACCAATGTTCTATACAGCTTTGCATGAGGAGGTCTTTTGATCTGTTTTGGTCCACTCAATAATAATTATAACAAAAAATTAATAGAAGTATGATTTACTTTTTGAAGTGGAATCACACAAATTAATAGACATAGGCTTAGGATATGTTCTCCTCTATTTATTAAAAAAGGATTATTTAAATTTAATAATTCAAACTTTTGGCCGTTCATAATGAATAAGCTAACATTTTACTTATTCCTGAATAATGCAACCTTTATACCCAAAATTTTTGGAGTAGGCCAAATGACTGGTTACTTAAATACTTGGTAATTTAATTTCCTTTTTACACTTTCACTAGTCCCCAATACTTTTAACCACTCACATAACCACCCAAAGAACCAAAACCCACCCACCCCATCCCTAAAACCAGCGAAACCCACCACCCCATCTCGAAAACCACCAAAACCCACACACCCCATGCTGAAACCAACTAAATTCACCCACCCAACTGAACCCTAAAATCATCGGAACCCCACCCACCCTTAAATCAAAATCCATCCTAGAGTTTGTGCATTGGTGTGTTCGGTACGGTGGTTCGCGTTTCATGGGGTGTTTCGTGCTTTGTGGGGTGGTGCTGCTGGTGATGATATTGGGTTGGTTTCGTCAGGGTGGTTTATGTTGCGTGTGGTGGTTCATGGAACAAAGAGGTGTGTGAGTTTCTGTGAAAAAGAGAGAAGAAGGTGGTGATGATGGG
Organism: Beta vulgaris subsp. vulgaris; assembly: GCF_026745355.1. Classification (NCBI taxonomy): domain Eukaryota; kingdom Viridiplantae; phylum Streptophyta; class Magnoliopsida; order Caryophyllales; family Amaranthaceae; genus Beta; species Beta vulgaris. The sequence goes on along the minus strand of NC_079207.1, from coordinate 25,820,810 downwards.
GGTTTTGGAGGAGGTGAAGGTAGGAAGAGGAGAGAGCATCGTGGCAGCCAGTGCCACGGAGGAGGGATTTTTTTTTTTGGTCATTTTGAATTTTAATTAAAGAATCAATTAATAGTTAACTCATGTCCCCTTTTACTTGTTGAATAAGTTGCATTCGATTTTTACCCATTCAAAGATTTTTTTGTTAAAAGTTGCATTATTCAGGAATAATTAAAAAGGTAGCTTATTCGTTGCGTATGGCTAAATGATTGCATTATTAAAATTAAAAAATCCTATTAAAAGTATGTTAAATTTAATTAGTAAAAAAAAATAGATTGAGGGGTTGTTCTCCTCTATTTATTAGAAATATTTTATGTTTGGTAAAAACTAACTTAAGTTATACAAAATTAGTTCAACAAATTAAGTTATGTTCAACAAAATTAAGTTAAGTTTATCAAAATTAAGTTTAGCAAAAATAAGTTAATTTCAACAAAAAAAAATTAAGTTAAGCAAAATTAAGTAAAGTTAAAAAAATAAGTAAAATTCAGTAAAAACAAGTTAAATTTAGAAAAAATATATTTAATAAGAATCAAGACAACATAAATAAATAAAGTTTAGCAAAATTTAAGTTTGGTAAAGATAAATTAAGTTCTTCAGAATAAGTTGATGAAAATAAGCCCTTAGTATCTTGTTCCACAAGAATTAGTTTAGTATATACTAGCACTATATGCACGCGATGCGTGCGACTGTTTATTATCTTGTATTTGGTAGATAACTCAACAACTTTCCATTTAAAAAATGATCTAAGTTATTTGTTATGTTTTTTATTTATTTAAAAAATACATATATTTTATAGGCATATTTTATGAGTAGTAGTTCAATTTAATTTCACTAGGTAATTGAGGTTTTAAGCATACTATGCTGAATAGTGCTTCAATAAAAAAAAATTCTAAATTCATATTATCAAATGATATATGTTATCTCTTTAATTATTTATTATCTCAACTGATTGTGAGCTCCAAATAAAAAATGAATATTCTCTAAGTTTCTTAATTCTTTTATGATTTTATGCATGTTATTTGAAATTGTTATTAGTTCAGAGAGTAAAAATTTTTGTAAATCTTTGTTTTTGTAATTGTTTAAAATTTGATTTAGTCATCAATTTATAGTTTCAATTGTAAGTTTCCTCTTTTTACATTTTTTATGTATGTCTTTTTTATTGTGTAGAACTTTCCTTATTACCTATATTTGTAAATGAGGAAAGAATTAAGAAAAACTTTTCTTTCTTATTTTTTTTTTTTTTGAGATTAAGGGTATATAAGCCTTTTCAAGAGGGGACACCATAGCTCCCCTCTTGGCTTATATAATAGAGATAAGTTAAGTTCAATAACAAAAGTTAAGTCCACTAAAGATATAAATCAAGTTCAACAAATATAAGTTGATCCAAGTAGTGTGTAAACTCTCTTTTATTTATGCAAATTCCACCATTGTCAAAAAATATATATATATATAAGTTGATCCGAGAATAAACCCTTAGTATTTTGTCCCACAAGTCAATAAAATTCACTACCCACTAGCCAATTTTTTTCTAGTCATGTAGCAATGATATTGGAATTCCATGCTTGAGAGAGATAAATTTCAACTGTTAAAATTGATGAATCTGAAAAAAATCACATCCCCGCAACCATGAACTGTAATGTTTTTAGGGCTAGAGATTTTCTAAGTCTAGAATTCTCTCTGCAATGGCGAGAAATTCAAAAGTGGAGAAGACAATGAGCACTAGCAATCAAAAACCAACAGGTCCGAATTCAGATTTGAATCCCAAGAAAACTAGAACTATAGATGAATTGCTTGGAGTAACAGCAATGGAGTTCCAAGCTGAGCACAATTTGGGGCAGGAGGATGTGCGAGAGGTTCAAAATAGCTTGAATACACATCGATTCTTCTCTGAATGGTTGTCTTCGACTCATTCATCAGCTGAGAAGATGCAACAAGGTAGACGAAGCAGTATAGCAGGGAGAGCAGTTTGTCAAATTAATCCGATTCCAATACTTCAAATGTCCGATAATGAGGTATTATTTGAATCATCTGATCATAATGCTAGAAATGATAATTTGATTCCGAAGGTAAAAATTGACATGGAGGATGTGCAATCGAAGGTTGATTTTTGGTCATCCTCTGTAATTTGTTTTGTAATTGGAGTTAATCCTCCTTCTTATGTGATGGAAGGATTTGTTAGGCGTCTTTGGATAAACTATGGTGTTGATAAGGTTGCAATGTTGAAAAATGGAGTCTATATTGTAAGATTCACTTCCATGGAAAAGAAGGACTTAGTTTTATTGGAATCGAACCCTTTCTTTGACAATAAACCAATGATTGTGCGAGAATGGACACAGGACATGGACATTACTAAGGAACATTTTGCAAGTGATTCCTACATGGATTCAGCTTAGACTTGACTTTAAATACTTGAATGAAAGATGTCTTGTGAAATTAGTAAGTCCTATTGGAAAATTTGTGAAGGTGGTGCTACATCTAAGAGAGAGAAGTTGCAATATGCTCGTGTCTTAGTTAAAGTGAAGATAGGGAAGGTGTTTTCAGACCAGTTTACATTTCTGAATGAAAAGAGTTCAGAAATGGTGATTGATGTTTCCTATGAATAGAAACCTATAGAGTGTATTGTATGCAAGAAACTAGGTCCTACATCAGAAGAATGTAAAAGGCCAAAACAAAAACAAGAATGGAGAGCTAAAAAGATTGCACAACCAATGGTTGAGCCAGAGCCAGTGTCAGTTGAGCATAAAAAGAATGATTAGACTATGACATTCCATAGAGTGACTCAGAAAGCTAGAAGAAGTGAACAAATAGACAATCCTATTATTGTCACAAATTCCTTCAATGCTTTAGAACTGATGGAGGAACAAGTTATGGTGGGCACAGTTTCATGTATCCAGGGTAGTGAGGTTGATAACATGAGGGGGAACCCTCATAATAGGAATGGATAATATGTTAATATGGAACGTTCGAGGGGTCAATTGCTTGGCAAAGCAATTAGAAGTGAAAAAGATCATAAATATTAGATCCCTCGGATTGATAAGTCTCATTAAGACAAAAGTAAAAGCTAAAAATATGGATAAGTTGTGTCAGAAATTGTTCTCAAGGTGGTTCTTCACATCAAATTCTTCCTATCATCCAGGGGGAAGGATGACATTAGCATGGAACCCTCTCAGCTTTAAGGTGAAGATAGAGCGGGTTTCTGCTAAATTGATACACTGTTGGATAAAACTTCAAAATAGCTCAGATGGCTTCTTCTATATTATTGTTTATTCATTCAATAATGATTAGGAGAGAACTGGTTTGTGGATCGACTTAAGGACCCTAGTAGTGGAGGATAAGCCTTGTATAGTGGCAGGGGACTTTAATTGTGTTCTCAGTAGGGAAAAAAGAATTGCAAATCATGTAAGGGAAAGTGAAATGGCTCCTTTCAGAAGCTGTATCATGCAATGCCACTTAGAAGATATAGAGTCTTCAGGATGCTTCTTTACATGGAATAATAAGCAACAAGGGAGTGATAGAGTGTATTCAAAATTGGATCGAGTCTTGGGAAATGAAGTGTGGAAGGATACTTATTTGAACTCTGAGGCTCAGTTTTTGACAGAAGGTATCTTTGATCATTCCCCTATATTGATCAAATCTCATAATAATGTGGCAACTAGCAAGAGACCCTTTAAATACTTCCACATGTGGAGTAAAGCTAATGATTTGGAAACAAGAGTCAGGACTGCTTGGAACACTCAGATTCAAGGCTGTGAAATGTTCAAGGTAGTAAGTAAACTGAAGCTAGTTAAGCACACCTTGAAATAATTGAACAGGGAAGGATTCAATCTGATTCAAGCACATGAAGCAAAGGCCTTGCAAGCTCTGCGGAGTATTGAATTGGAACTGCAGCATGACCCCGCAAATGAAAGGCTTATAACAAAAGAGATTAGAGCAGCATGACAGTATAAAATGTTAAATGAGCAGTATCAATCATTTCTGAAACAGAAAACAAGACTGGATTGGATAAGGAGTGGAGATGACAACACAACACTCTTTCATCAAGCAATAAAAGCTAGAAAGCTTTAGAATACAGTTTATGGTATTACTAACCTCAATGGTGAATCGGTTGAAATCCGGAGCAGGTGAATGAAGCATTCCTCCAATACTACACTCAGCTGTTAGGCACAACCAGAGACACAAGAAGTAGAATACATGAAGCTGTGGTGAGTGTTGGTCTTGTATTGAATGAAGAATAGGGTAGGGAGCTGATGCAAGGCTAAACTTATGCTGAAATTAAGGAGGCTTTGCTCTCCATACCTGGTGATAAGTCACCAGGGCCTGATGGGTATGGTTCTCACTTTTTTAAAGATACTTGGGAAATCATTGGTGATGAATGCACTGCTGCTATTTTACATTTTTTTAGCTCCAAAAAAATCTAAAGTAGATTAATCATACCATCTTAACTTTAATCCCAAAAGTTAAGTGCCCAAACAGTGTAACAGAATTCAGGCCTATAGCATGTTGTAATGTAATATATAAGTGCATAACTAAGTTACTTTGTGCTAGACTAAAAATGGTTCTCCCTGATATAATTGCTTCTAATCAGGGGGATTTTATTCAAGGTAGATTCATAGCACATAATATACTTATCTGTCAGGATATGGTCAGGCATTATGGTAGGAAACATGTTAAGCCTAGTTGTATTATAAAGATGGACCTGAAAAAGGCTTATGATTCAATTGATTGGATCGTCATGGAGGATTTGTTAAGAGCCCTGAAATTCCCAGAGAACTTTGTCCATCTTATCATGGAGTATGTAACTACTCCAAGTTACTCATTAATGATCAATGGTTCTTTGGTGGGATTTTTCAAAGGAAAAAAAGGCCTTAGACAGTGGGATCCCCTATCCCCTCTATTGTTTATCATTTGTATGGAATATTTTCAAGAACAATGAAGCAAGTTGCTGAGAGAACAACATTTCAGTTCCATCCAAGGTGCTATGGTGTTAAACTGAATCACCTATGTTTTGCGGATGACATAATAATGTGTAGAAAGGGAGATTATGCTTCAGTATTGAGTATGCTGCAAGGTTTTCAGCACTTCTCAGAAGTGTCAGGGTTGGAAGCTAAGAAACAAAAATCTGAGATTTACACTGCTGGCATGAATCATTAGGAGACTAGAAAATTTCTAGATATGTCTGGCTTTAGCCATTGTACTCTCCCATTCAAGTACCTTGGTGTTCATATTTATTTCAAGAGAATTTTTGTTGGAGAATGTGAGAATCTAGTTGAAAAAATAACTGTTAGAATTAGGTGCTGGAGCAGCAAGCATCTTTCATATCAGGCAAGATTGATGCTTATCAACTCAGTACTTATGAGCCTGCATTTTTATTGGGCGCAGCTGATGGTCATACCAAAAAGGGTTATGCAGGACATAAATAGTATATGCAACATACCTTTGGAGTGGGGACTATTATAGCCAAAGGCCTGGGAATGTCAAATGGGATCAAGTGTGTACCCTTAAGGAAGCTGGAGGGTTAGGGGTTAGATGAATCATACAATGGAACACAACTGCTCTAGGGAGATATGTTTGGGCAGTAGCTACCAAAAAAGACAGTGTATGGCTCAAATGGATTAATGTAGTATACATTCGAAATGAAGACTGGTAGACTTGTGTTCCCTTATAGGATAGTAGTTGGTACTCGAGGAGAATTTGTGAGGTTAAAGAGGGACTGAAATTGTTTTTCATAGAACAACAAATGAAAACAACGCAACATTATTCATTTCAAGAATGCTACAGGAAGCTGCTGGGGGTTCATGCAAGAGGGAACTGGAGGAATTTTGTTTGGAATAGGTTACAGTACCTAAGCATAGATTTATATGCTGGCTAGTGATGAATGAACGGCTTATCACTACAGAGAGAATGTGTAAAATGGGCATTACAACTGATTCAATGTGTAAGTTGGGTGGTCAGATGCAGGAAACCCACCATCACTTAAAATTTTCCCATCATTTAACCAAACATGTTGTTCAACTGGTCTCAAGATGGATTCAAATTGATGGATTTGGAGATAGTACTGAGAGCAACATAAGGAAGATCAACAGTATGGGAGAGGTTCTAGATTTTAGAAGAATGTCATGCTAGTAGTTATGGGAGCTTCTATATGTACTTCATTTGGAAAGCTACGAATGATGCTATGTGGAACAACAAGGTGGACATAATAGAAAGTCATGTAATAGAATTTAAAGAGCTTTTATAGATAGGGTTTATAGCATTTTACCTCACAAATTACAAGCAAAGATAAAATCTGGCTTAGAGAGCTAGCTAATACCATGCCTATATGTAATTAGCTATTGGCAAGCTTGGTAAGATGGGGTCCAACCTAGTTGGTTTGTCTCTTCCAAGGTTTGTGTTTGGTTGTATTTGGTTTTGGTAAGTAATATACCTTACTTAATTAGCCAAAAAAATGTAATATTTTTACATACGATTATTATCATTTATCTAGGTCATGTTTTGTCACCTTATTTTCAACTATCTCAATAGAAGTAAGTTAATGTATTAAAATTGAGATAAATTTACATAAAATAAGAATAATGCATAATCATAACCTAAATTTCACTTCTATGGACTGAAGCGAACTAAAGTAGACTTAGTAGAAATCATCATAACTTATTTTGTTGGTGATTTGTGCTTTAGTTAAGTAAACTTATTTGTCTGTAATAACTGCAAATAAGGTGAACACAAGAGGGCTTTATAAGTTCAGTTCAGGAATATTTAGGTCTATATAGCCTGTCCAGGTGCATTTTATAACTAAAGCAATAAGATCTTATGAGTTATGATAAGTTCAATCAAGTTTACATGAGTAAAAATCAGGTGATATATTACAAACTAGTAAGATATTATAATATTTTCTACAATATTAAAAAATAATTACTCTAAATCTCCCAAATTCTCAATTTATTGCTGCCATTTTTTCACTTCAAATATGTTCATTGTTCGTTTATATTTCTACTTGCATAATACGAAATCTAAAGTAAAACAAAAGTTAAATGAGTCTGTATCAGTAACCGAGACGGGTTTCTACCAATTTCTACGTGCATAATACGAAATCTAAAGTAAAAAAAAGTTAAATGAGTCTGTATCAGTAACCAAGAAGGATTTCTACCAATTCAGGACATTGTCGTATTAATTTTATGAATAATATGGAAATAATAAGCAACAAACAAAAGGATAAGTCACCAATGAATTACTTTTAATTTATTTATATTGAAATCATACTAATAAAACTCCAGTTAGATCGACCTCACTTTATCATGTCACTGACTTGCATAAAAAAAATTCTATAAATTAAACTAAACCCAAAAGTGTCCAGTAAATTCCAATAATGTGTAAAAATGCGTTTGCATGTAATTATACAAAATAATCAATTATAATTGAATAATATAACTTGTTGCCTATATTTATTTTGATCTCAGCAGCAGACAATAGCTTAGTGGTGTTGGTATCACCTCCGATCTCAGAGATCATTGAATCCAGTCGCACCACTTGCAAGGAGGGATTTCCAATTTCCCCTCTTTCTTGCAATGGACTTCATCTTACCTTCAAGTTTTTTTTTTTTTTTTGATCTTGTGTTAAGAGCGAGGATCACCCAGGCCTATGGCTCGCCTCGGGTTTAGTTTCACTCGGAAGTAATAAACTTGACATGAGGCCCACATTGGGATGTCACGTAAATTCGTATGCACACTATTAAGGTATGTACTTCCTCTATTTTTTATTATTCTTATGTGAAAATTTGAGACTATTTACAATTAAAGAATTTTTTTTTTTTGAGATGCAATTAGAGAGAATCTTATAAATTCTTTTCAATGCATATTAAAAAAATATATAGTTATGTGGGGTCTTGATTGATTCGTCTTAATGAGTATAATTTTACTAATATTCAATCATTATATAATTTTTACTAATATGTAATAAAAGATATTTAAGGTTAAAGAAGTGCAATGACAAATATGCACAATAAAAAATAGGAAGAACAAATAAAACACAGGGAATACGTCATAATAAACCATATCTCTTCTAACACAACCTTTTATATTATCGTACATTATAATTCCATTACAATTGTTTGGCAACACATTTAAGTGAATAACTCTATGCTATGAACAAATAAAACACAGGGAATACATCCATGGTAACTTAAATGAGATTAAATAAAATTAAGTTCAAAAATTGACTGAAATAATGTGTAGGTGCCAAAAGTTTAAATCTCCTAAAATAAATAGTCGTGGTTGGGGTAAGAGATTAAATAAAATTAAGTTCAAAAATTGACTGAAATTGAGTTGCTATCTGATGTACCATCTCAATTTAAGGTGTTGAAATTTCCAGCTACCTTATTAGTTCAGCTCCTTTCATTTATCTTATCAGTTTCAGCTCTATAGCAACTTATGTTCCCAAACATAGCCTAAGAACATTATAACTAACAATATAGTGTTATTTAGTAATTTCAGTAATCATTTAAAAAATGTGTACACATGAAAGATATTTGATAATTAGACTATCCTATATAATATAGAATATTTGTATGAAAATAGTTTTTAGAAAAAGAGTATTTAGAATTGTACCCGATAAAGGATAATCCATTTAATGTTGATGTTTCCTAATTTTTAGCTACTGCTCTTCATCCTTGTTCTCATTTCTTTTTTTTTTTTAAAAAAATCTTAGTAGGGTGGTTGCATGACTTGCGTCTGCGCAGCATGAAAGTTCTTTGGATAAAAATCGAAATTCAATACAATTCAAACCGAATTAATAATTTAGATTGTACTCGAAATATGTTCGGATTGGATTCATATTGAGTTTTTTTTGGAGATTTGGATTCGTATTATAGATTTGTATATTTTGGATTGGACTTGAGTGTTTGCGACAATATTTATAGCTTTGTATGAGTTATTAGTTGTTATTACCGAATTTTATGACGTTGTATGAATTACTTATATTATTGAACACTTTACTTTGATGCTTGAATTACTACATCAAAAAAATAGAGTTTAAAATTTCAAATATTTCATATAGGATCCAATCTAATATCTAAAAATTTGGATTAAATTGGTTTAACTAAAATTTTAATTGACTTGAATTCGAATTGAAAGATTGAAATTGAAATTTTATTCAGATTGAATCGAACTAGGCTTAAATATAAATAGTACCTCGAACTTTTAGCCTTACACCTGCCTTGCTTTCATACCATAATATATCCTTAACCGGAAATAAATAGAATGGTCGTATAATGGCGTTGAACGGTTGAAGTTTGGGCAAAATATTTACTCTATCTTTTTATCTTAAAATCTAAAGATCATAATGAACGTTATCATCACTGAATTTGAAAGTAACCCTATTATAATCAATTAAAGTCGATTTTTCCATGTTGATTTTATATGGTTAGCGATCACCCGGCCTTAGGTAATATATTTAGGAGGGATTATCATGAAAGTTAGTTTATCCATTGGCACGAGGCACTAATTTGAACCATAATATCTCTAGTTTTAAATAAGCAAAGATTATAAAAAGTTGTTATTTTTTATAAACACATTGATCTAACAAGATCTAACGTGAATATATTTTTCCTTAAGTATAAATCACACAAGAGATAGTCAAAGTCATGTATGTGAATATAAAATGTAAAAAATGGGTAAACTAACAAAAACCGAAGGTAATATAAGTTAGGAGCATGCTTAAAATTACTGAAAATTCCAGTATCAAGATATAATTAATAAAGCAATGATATAGCGATTGATAATCTTTGTAAATCCTTAACCCCTAAGCTACTAAAGTACCTTATAAGCTACTCCCTTCGTCCCTAAATATATAGTGTCCATTTCTTTTGGCCACAAGTATTAAGAAGAAATCATGTGTAGGACCTTAATTGTATTAAATCATAATTAAACAAAGTTGGTACACTTTTTATGAATTGTTTATTAAGGAGAGAGAATGTGGGCCATATGAAAAAGTGGGAGATATTATAAAAATTGAAACCAAAGTAGTATTTTTAATTGGTGAACCCATACCAAATAAGGAAATGAGAAATCAATTTGGGACAGACATAAATGAAAAAATGGGCATTTTGTTTAGGGATGGAGGGAGTATTATGCTAGAATAAAGAAATTTGTATGCACTTAGACCTTATTTTGATTAAGTGTACAATATAAAGCAATTGAGACAAACTAAATAATAAAAATGCGTGTGTTAAGATTCGAATCCACAACCTCTCCTTTGAGATATAAATACACTTAACAACTAATCTACAAGCTCATATTGTTTTTATTTATTGTAAGTAGAAGTAATTATGTTTGTTCAGTTAACACACAAATTGGACTCCTACATTGATTGACGTATCAAGTAAATGAGCAATATATTAATATATCATCGTGTTACAAGTTATATTACCTATTAAGTTTCCGTTTACCATAATAGTGATAATAAAATATCAATCAACTTTAATTTGTTGCATTATAAAAATTTCTTAATGGGCCACCAAACCTTAATTTATGCTTAGCTTTTTACAAAATAAGAAACATAATATTACCAATCTGAAGGAGAAATTTGAGAAAAATATATTGGACGTAGTTAATTTCAATCAATTATAGGTAGGAATAATGAAAATGGAATGTGTCTCTATGACTTGAAAAATGATATTATAAAATTTGTTGTGTTGAATCAACTATTTGAATGACCGATCCATTGTATGATACAAGTTTATACAACGGATAACTATTTGTCTTAAATATATAGACACTTATAAACTTATATAGGAGTGATCCCTTTATTTTATACAAAAGCTACCCTTTAGACCTGAGTAACCTTTTGTCCTAAATAGGTCACTTCTACTTATATACAAGTGACTCATTTAAGACAAACAATTATTCTTTATTCAAAAATGACTCATTTGACTTAAAAGAGTGGCCCATTTTACGAAAAGTGAGTGATATAACAATTAATTTATTATGAACCCGATACTCAATACTAATTAAAAGTTATGAATTATTGGAGGTGTCACGTGTAATCTAAATGTATACGCTTATATGGAGCATGTAATTCAATTAATTTCATTAAAAATAATAAATGAATTACACAAAATGACCCGGGGCCCGTAACAACAATTAGTTATCACCTAAAATAACCCCATAAATGACAACATAACGTACATGAAATCATAGGGAGTAGGTTATCAAATAATCATACTATAACTAGTTATTAGGTCTGGGCTATGCCCCGGGTAAGAAAAAAAAATTCATTTATTAATATAATACTTTATGATATTACACTAAATAAAAATTAGCCTAGTGATTACATACGGTTTACTGAGATCACCAACTCCAGAGTTTGATATGTGCTTGCAACATTTTGCCCAGGTAAACCGCTACTTGAGATAGCGTTTTGGTTTTTGTGGGAAAAAACGGAAAAAAACAATTTCTCGTGTGCCGTCCTACGTGGACGGTAAGCAGGGAAATTTTTTTTTTTGGGCATATTTTGGGAATTAAAACCCACTTTTGCATTATTCAAGGAAAAAATTCGGTCGGGGATGAGGATTCACCGGAATTTGATCGGGGGAGTGTACTTGTAACTTGAAGAGATGTCACCAGAGATTTGGTCTATTTTATTTCACTTTGCCATTTATAGTATGTAATTTTGTTTTTTTATAAGATTGTGTATGCTAAAAAGAATCACTTTGAAATATGATTAGGTTTCGTTCAGTGCTTCATAGATACTAATAACAAACATGTACACTAGTAGAAAAACGTTAATTTGCGTATGCTATTTTGCATCGGATAGTTGAGACACTGGCACAAATAATGCTCTTGTGGAAACTATTTGCGTTGGATCCCACAAACATACGACGCAGATTCCATGTCGAACATTCCATGCATCTGACGCAAATGCCTTTATGTAGGCGTATTTTTATTTCACATATCCGGTATGAGAGCGTATTTGATTTGACCAGCCGATTGTAAAGGTTTTATTAAAAGATATGTTTTTGGAAGAAGTCGACAATTCCTTTAGGAAGAATCATAAACCTAATTGGATATGAGAAAACCGTATGGACAAATTAGAAACTTATCCAATGTAGATTTCCCCATCATGACTCCATAGATGGTCAAAGTGAACCAAAGATTGAGTTAGGGGGTGAGGGCACAACACAGTCAGGAACTACGTTGCCCATTATTGGCCTTTACTAAATTTCGATTCATGTCAATTTTTATGCAATAAAATTATTACATAATGTTTTAAGCACCCTAAAAAAATTAATCTAGATTGGTTCAAGAAACACATAAAACGACTAATTTTAGTGATATGTTATTATGCAATCAATATTACAGAGAACCTAATACGTTGTGCAAATTAATCTGATTAATGTTAGAACAGTTCTTTAGGTCTTTAATTAGCAAAAATAACATGTGAATGATAAAAATAATAAAACAGAACAATCATATAATATGAATAGAATAATCTAGTACGCATATGATATACAAAGGCATGAATAATGTGATATAGAATAAAATATCGAAAAGAGGTTAGAATGTACAATAGAACGATAATTACTTAAAGTTCTACATCATGAAATAAATTGTTAGTAACTTCAATATAAAAATAGAGCATTTATTCAAGGATCCTCGGGATTATACCTATGCGGCTTATATTGAAGAGCGCAACGATCTTTAGGCGGAGCAATCGTGGAACCAGGAATACAGTGTGATTAGGTATAGAAGATTGATTGAAGTATTGAAAGTATTTGAGTGTTTGAGTATTTGAAGATTCGAAGTGTATTGCGGAGATATTTGTAAGTTTGTGTATACGTAAAACAATAATAAAAAGTCGTGTTTGATTCGGGAAATCAGCCTGTATTTATAGGCAAGAAGAGACGTGTGCTCCACGCAAGACTTGCGCTAGGCGCAATCCTATGTGGCAGGCGCACACATTTGTGAGCCTGACGTAGCTAGCGCAATCATATTCAGGCACGTGTAAATGCATTTTTGAAAAGATAGAAAAGAAAGGTTGCGTCTCACACATGACTTGCGTCTCACACATGACTGTCTATGTGAGTAACAAATCCACGTGTCAGGCGTTCATTGGCTCGCTCGACGCGTTCTGGCCAATGTGTTGGATGCATGTGGCACGCTGCCCCCGCGTCCGGTGCATATTCTGGAATATTTGTTTTTTGATTCTACGTGTGTCTTTCGAAGATACTTTCTTTATCCCTAAAATCTGATAATAGAACTCTACGGATTAAAAATCTGATTTTTTATAAAACCATTATGAAAATATTCATTAAAATAATAAATATTTAATTGGGCTTTTAAAATGGACTTAAAATATTTTATGGGCTTAAAATAAAATTAATCATCATGAACAATTAATTGGGCTTTAGAATATCATTTCAAAACAGAATTTCAGAATGGCTCTTTAGATTGCTCTTCCGTTGGATCGCAGCAAATAATACCGCGGTATGTTTCATCATTGGATCCTTAAATGGGGAAAAACAATTATGTGTCTATAGAAGTCGATACTCAAAGTATACGTTGTCGAGACAGAGAACGATTCTAAACGCTCTGCAGTTTAGAACTGATCTATATACGTGGCTATCTGTAAAACAATGTTAGTTTGCAGGACAATGATTACAAGCTATCTGATTACCTTCAGGAAAAGATGTTAGCAGATAGGTGCACTCAAAGAAAGCACATAATGATGCAATAATGCAAACTTGGACTCACTAAGGATGCATGAGATGCTATATAAGGATTAATGTTATGCAAAGCTAAGGGATGGCACGTTATGCAAGTTAGGGTTATGCAAGACTAGAATGTATGAAATGCAATGCAAGGTTGGAGTTTTGCAAGGCTGCAATGCAAGGTCAGGTTTTGCAAGGTTAGAAGATGTGTAGAATGATAGAATCATCAGGATTGAATAGAATGATTTACAAAAATCATTTTTATAAATAATTAGGGTGCGTAAACGAGGTTCGCGGATTACAACTTTTCACGAGTATGATTTGGAGGCACCATCACATAAGGAAGTCTCCACTTTCGGTGAGCTTGCCTTGAATTTGGCATATACTTGATCTGATATTGAAATGTTATTGATCTGTCTCGGACGTTGAAAGTTGTCACTTAGGATTCTTCATTCGAAAGGTGATATATGCAAAGTCAAATATCGCCAGAAACCATGGAATTGTCAGAATCCTTCAGGGAAAAGGAGAGCTTGGGATGAAGAAAATAAAAATGTTCAAATTTGTGACTTATAAATGTAGGTGGGGAAAGGACTTTAACGAGACTTGAATCTATGTCGGGGTCTATTAGAAAGGATTATACTCCTAAATTCTAGAAAATCAAATCATCAGACCATGACTAATTGTTTTTATCGAAGCGGTCGGACCTAGAGATAAGGATTCCTACGTATCCTTGCGGAATCAGATGATTAGTAGTTCTGGATCTGATTTTTTTGTACCCTAATTCTTTCCTAGGCCGCCCTTTCGAGTTTTCTACCTAGCGGACTTGGATATATCTTGAAAAAAGCGTTATGGTTGATGAAAGGTTGAAGGCTTGAGGTTTCGATGAAGGTTGAATTGGTTAGGATAAGGTAAGGATTGTGGATTTGAATTATAGGGATTAAGGTTTGATGGATTGAAGGGATTAAATGAGGGATACAACTTGTGTGCAAGCCCCCTAGCTTGACTTTTTAATTTTTTGCCTTTGGCTTTTTCTTTTTTGCATTTTTTTGTCAAGTGCATTTTCTTTTGCTTTGCTTTTTTTCGCACTTTGATTTTTGTTCACTTTTTATTTTTGCCTGGCATTGACCCTTTTTTTATGTAGTGATGCTGGCACACAAGTTATTGGTAGAGGGTATTGGAAGGCTTGAAGGCTATTTGTGGAGCTTTGATGTTGAAGGGATTGTTTGATTCATGATCATGGAGATGATTGTTTAAGGATGATGGCTTATGGAAGGTGATGGAGGAAGAGGAAATCACTCCTTATCCAAAGGATGTCCATTTTTTTATTTTTCTTTATTTTTTATTTCAGATCTCCTTTTATTATTATTAGTTAAGTTCACTAGGTGATTTAAATTTCATCATTGAATTAAAAGCATAAATAAAGTGATGGAAGGCCAATGAAAATGCAATTATTTTATTAATTAGAAAAACCTGGAATAAGGCTTATGGGAAATAAAAATCCTAAATGACATAGACTCGACATGAAGGGAAATGAAGGAGCTAGGGGACGGACTCTCCGACTCAACCTCGAAAACCAGCGTTAAATGAGTAAGCCCCCCTGCACTGTTGATACGGTGCCCTACGGGTTGTTGTTGTTGCTGACTTTCGCTGCCGACGGGATCGAAAATCTGCTACTATCAACCATGTCTTGAAGAGTATTCCTTAGGTCCCAACACGCAGTCCATTCCCTTGATGGTACTTACAATACGCATTAGGGTTCCACTTCTTGTGCCTATTTTCAATTGTAGGGTCTAGAGTGGGACCGACAGGTTGTATTGCTCCTTTTTTCTGAAGCTTAGGAAAGGCTTCTTCTAGTGTCATGCCTATGGAGTGAATGTTCTTTGAGGCTTTTTATAACCTCCCTTTTCCGTAGTTAGGGCATTGACATTAGAACTAAAAAGGTTGTTATTACTCTTCTTGAAAGAGTTGTTGTTGTGGGAACCCTTGTTCTTGTTAGATTGTACCTCTTCCTTAATCAATAAGCCTACCTTATAGTGCTTCATGAAAGACTCTATGGGTTGGAATTTAATATGATCCCCATGCATGGGTTGCGGGTTACGGATCACCAATCAGACTTGATCCTCTTAGAATGGCCTGTTAGTCATTTGTGCAGCATTTTCCCTCCATCTGTTAAGGAATGTAATTATACCTTCATTTGAGTTTTGTTTCGTCAATTCTAACTCGCGCAGGCCAATAGGAAGCTGGGTATTATATACATATTATTTGTGGAACTCTTCTATGATGTAATCCTAGTCATTCAGCTTGGTTTTGTTCAGTGATCTGAACCACTTGGATGGATGTGCATTCAAGGTTAAAGGAAAGACATAAGCAAACAGGTCCTTGCTCATGCCCTTGAATAGAGATGGAGAAAGCTCACAAGTGGTCATCTGGTTCTTCGACCCCGTTGAATTTTGGGAGGTCACCCAATGCTACCTTCTTAGGGAGTTTTTCGCTTAGTCTAGGATCAATGATGTTATGGCCATGAGCCTGACCCTCGAGCGCGGGAATTGACTAGATCAATTGCTCGAGTTTCTCAAATCTAAATTTTGTCTCAGTCTTGATTGGTGGTGAAGTGTCGCCTTGCTCGTCTTCTTCAGTTAGCTTCTCCCTCAGTGCCTCAATCCCTTTGTCTTGTTCCTCAATACGAGAGTTCATCAGTGTGAGTTGAGCCATGATGGGACTGAGCTGTTCATTAGTGTCCCCCATTTCAGATGACGATTTAGAATAGTCGGAGGATTCGTCTGACAAAGTGAGGGCGTGCTTGATGCGTCTGGGAGTAGGTTGACTACATGCTCTTTGTCGAGCGTTCCCAAGTTATAATCTCATGATCCATCCTGAACAGAAATCGAATGGACCTCATAAATTTTAAGAAATGGCGTTTTTGAAATTAAGAAACGGTGATGAGAAATAGAAATAGGAAATTGGAGAATGGAAATGGAAAGGAAGATGAGGAAGGATTTTGAAATGGAAATGATTATGGGTTCTTGGACTTGACCATGATGGAGACATGGGCCTAACTATATGCAAATGCAAACATGGGTTAGACTGGACTATGCAAGCATATTGAATGATTGGACTTTGCTGAGTACTAGCCTTTGCACCTACAATAAGCAGACTAGACTTGGAAGGATTGCTTATGCAAGCTTAATTTACTAGACTTAGGGGTTGAACTTTTATAGTCCGAAGACTGACATTTATAGTCCCTAGACTGACTAGAGTTTACATATAATGCAAACTAGACCTAGGGAAACTGTATAGTCCTAAGACTCAGCTTTTATAGTCCGTAGACTGGCTTTATAGTCCTAAGACTAGCTTTTATAGTGCATAGACTGACTTTATAATCCTAAAATTGAGCTTTTATAGTCCGTAGACTGACTTTATAGTCTGTAGATTGACTTTATAGTCCTAATTACTGAGCTTTTATAGTTCGTAGACTAACTTTTATAGTTCGAAGACTGACTTTATTGTCCTAAGACTGACTTTTATAGTCTGAAGACTGACTAGGGTTTGAATATAATGCAAACTAGACGTAGGGAAACTTTATAGTCCATAGACTGACTTCATAGTCCTAAGACTGAGCTCTTATACTCCGTAGACTGGCTTTATAGTCCTAAGACTGAGCTTTTATAGTCCATAGACTGACTTTATAGTCCTAAGATTGGGCTTTTATAGTGCATAGGCTGACTTTATAATCCGAAAACTGAGCTTTTATAGTCTGTAGACTGAGCTTTTATAGTCCGTAGATTGACTTTAAGTCCTAATTACCGAGCTTTATAGTCCGCAGACTAACTTTTATAGTCCAAACATTTACTGTATTGTCCTGAGACTGACTTTTATAGTCTGAAGACTCACTAGGGTTTGCATATAATGCAAACTAGACCTACAGAATGAATTGGGCCTAAACGGATCTAAGATTTGGATTGGACTAGACTTAGACTTAGATTGGAGTGGATTAGGGATAGACGGAATGAACTAGACTTATATGGGCCTAAGATTGACTCTAATACGATCTAATGTATGGACTGAAATGCACATGGGCCTAAATGAATGCAAAATGGATTCTAATGCATATGGGTCTAGAATGAATGCACATGAATTGGATTGAATTTGGTTGATTGAATTGAATGTCTTTGGACTGGGCTTAGAATTTTTCGAAATTCATTTTTGAAAGCAACCCCTTGTTTTATTTTTTTGTTAGAAAAAGACGATGGATTGATTTAAAAAAATATATATTTTTTGAATGTCGTGGTATGATGATGATTAGTAAATATTTTCGAAAAAGGTAAAATATAAGAGGGTGTAGGATTGATTTTGAAAAAGGTATGTTTTTGGAATTGGTTGAACATGGTAAGGTAAGATTGACGGGATATCAGGGATGAAATGGGAACATGTAGACATGCATGACACTCCTAACTCTACTATGGCCACTTTTTTTGATGCACTTTTTAGGACATACTCGACCTTGCATGAAAATACTGATTTTTATTGAATTAGGTGAGATTCCTAAAATGACATGCTTTAACGCGAATGCAGATAGACGAACATGGGACCGCACATGGGATAAATCACCACGACGAATAAATCAAAAAAAAGCATGCGATGCACAGACTGCGTGTCGCGTAGCACTAATGCATGCGGCGCAAAGTCGTGCATCTTGGCGCACTACTCCCCCTATATGTTTTTGGGGATTTAGGTGAAGTTTTCGTCTATTGATGGTTTTGCTTGTTTTTAGACGTGGTTTTGGACGCAGCGAATAACAATGATTTTCACAAAATGATGTTGATGCAAACTTGTTATCTTAGACTCGAACAAAGGTCAAAAGACCGATAAGCATGAGGCGAATAGATTGCATGCCACGCAACTGTTGCGCGCGGCGGCCGACAATCTATGCGTCTGGCACAGGAACATTGCACCAGGCGCAACATAATGCGTTTGGCGCAATGCTCTATGGCACGCGTATTTCATAAATTGACCAGAGCTCGGGTGAAAACGACGTTTTGTTTTAGACGCGATTTGCAATATTTTCAGGCATAAAGCATATTAGTAGGCAAAAAATTACGATAATAAATAAATGTCATGTAACATTGTAAAAGTTCTTAACCTAAAGTCCAGTTCTACATTCAATTATTGGCCAGGTTTAGGCTAAGGCTGAAAGGGTCCATGATTAAGAGATTGATCCCATGTTTCGTACCCGTGCTTAATTAGGTGGTCACGTGTAAGACGCACTCCAGTCTCAAGTCAGCAACACGAGAACAACGCCATAGTTGGATAGGTTTGCTTATGACTAAGATCCAACACAATTGCTCAGGAAGTTTTTTTGGAAGGACAAAGCGCAAACCCCCCCGGGGTGACCTCACACATAGAATATGTGCTTATGAGGCAAGGTAGATTGTTCTTATGGTGGCTGATCAAAAGCCATGCAAATGCAAAATTGTATATTATTCAGAGGCATAAAAATGAGAATGAATCGTAATTTAAGTTTCACTCACTTATTTTTAATTTTTTTTAAAATCCTCCACAGTGAACTCGCCAAATTGTAGGCGTGTTTTTATTTCGCCAAACCATTGTAAAATGTATTATTGAAAGTTATGTTTTTGAAAGAAGTTGCCAACAATTCTTTTTAGGAAGAATCATAAACCTAATTGGATATGGAAAAACCGTAAGGAGAAATTAGGGACTTATCCAATGTATATTTCCCAGTCATGACTCCAAAGATGGTCAAAGTAGTGAACCAAATATTGAGTTCGGGGTGAAGTACAACACAGTCAGGAACTATGTTGCCCATTGCTGGCCGCAATTAAATATCAATTCATGTCAATTTATGCAATAAAATAATCACATAATGTTTTAAGCACCCTAAAAATAATTAGTCTTGATTGGTTCAGGAAACACATAAAAAAACTAATTCACTAGTACAGAATGGACAATTTGCGTCGGATGCGAGGTGCCCATTTGCCTCGGACATGGGTCCGACGGTACTGGTCTCGTCGCAAATGAGAAAGACATGATCTGCGTCAGACATGGACACGACGCAGATTAGAGTCATTTGCGTCGCACATAGCCAGCATGCGACGCAAATGATGATATGTGAAAATAAAAAAAAAACAGTACCAAAGCATGAATAATGCTTCAGTAGTGCATTCGAGGAAAAAATCTGCCAATAATTTACACCAAACGTAATTTGCAGACAAACAATTGCAACATATGACATTCGAATTGATCTAAAAAGGAATTAAAAAAGAGACAAGAATGAAACTGCACTAACATACAAATTAATGAAATAATGAAATTATGAAACGAGAAAATTCGAACAAGTATAAAAAATTAAAAATTCAGATCTTAACATACAACAAAAACGAAATTAAAAACTGGAACCTACAAAGAAAAACCAGATCTAACACAAGAATAAAATTGCACTAAATATATAAAAAAAAAAACACAAATCGCCAAAATCAGATCTCGTTCTCGTTCTTCTTCAAATCTCATTCTTCTTCAAATCTCATTCTTGTTTTCTGATGATATGTAGAAAATGTAAATAAATGTTAGAAATAAGTTAAGCAAAATGTAGAGGATGAAGAGCAAAGATGAGGCAAGAAAAGAAATTCAAAAATACCTGAAAATCGAGAAATCTAAGCACAAAATCAGATCTCGTTCTCGTTGTTCTTCAAATCTCCTCTCTGTGTTCGTGCTCGTCAGAATTGAAGGAGAACTCGTCAGAATTGAAGAAAAACTCGTCGGAATTGAAGAAGAACTCTTCGAAATTGAAGAAGAACTTGTCAAAAATTGTATGCCGCCAGAGATCCGAAAACACGAAATTAAGAAGAATTGAAGAAGAACTTGTCGAAATTTGTATGCCAGAGACCCGAAAACACGAAATTAAGAAGATTTATGCTTTCGTTATTGAGATTCGAAAGAGAGATGAAGGTTAAGAGAGAGAAAGGGTGAGGGTGAGGGTGAGGGTGAGGGTGAGGGTGAGGGTGAGGGTGAGGGTGAGGGTGAGGGTGAGGGTGAGAGAGAGAGAGAGAGAGAGAGAGAGAGAGAGAGAGAGAGAGGGTGTGAGGGTGAGAGAGAAAGAGAGGGTGATGAGAAAGAGGCGTTGGGTTTTATATGAGTTTCTTCGCTGCAAATGAATTTTTTTAGGGTTTGAGGATATAAAACACGGGGCTTTGTGTTGGCTTATAATCTGCGTCGCACCATGGGCTTCATGCGACGCAGATTACTTTGTTATGTGCGTCGCACGATGGGCTTCATGCGATGCACATAGATGATTTGCATCGCACGTTATTTAGATACGACGCACATAGTTCGTCTTATGCGTCGATTCATTGTTGCATGCGACGCAAATAGTATATTTGCATCGTTTCCGTGTTTGTGTGACGCAAATCGGGCGACGCAAATTGACCTTTTTCTACTAGTGATTGTAGTAATATGTTATTACGCAATTAATATTACAGGGTACCTAACAGGTTGTCTAAATTAATCTGATTAATGTTAGAACAATTCTTTAGGTCTTTAAATAGAAAAAATAGCATGTGGGTGATAAAAGCAATAAAGTCGGACAATAATATAATATGAAGAGAATGAATGGGCAGGCATATGATATACAAAGACATGAATAATAATGATATAAAATAAAATATCGAAACGGGGTTAGAATGTACAATAGAACGATTATTACTTACAAATCTACATCATGAATAAGTTGTTAGTAACTTCAATATAAAAATAGAGAATTTATTTAGGGATCCTCAGGATTATACCTATGCGACTTAGATTGAAGAGCGCAACGATTTGTAGGCAGAGCAATCGTGGAACCAGGAACGTAGTGTGACTAGAAATAGAAAAATTGATTGAAGTATTGAAAGTATTTAAGTGTTTGAGTATTTGTAGATTCAAATTGTATTACGAGATATTCGTAAGTTTGTGTACACGTAAAACAATAATGAAAAGTCGTATTTGATTCGGGAAATTAGCCTGTATTTATAGGCAAGAAGAGACGTGCGCTCCATGCAAAACCTACCCCAGGCACAGTCTTGCGCAGCAGGCGCATTGCCACGCGTCAAACACATATTGGTGTGCCTGACGCAACTAGCCCAATCATATTAGGCACGTGAAAACGTATTTTTGAAAAGATTGAAGCGAAAGGTTGCGTCTCCCACAGAATTTGCGTTAGTGTCAGGACTCTATTTGAGTAACAAATCCACGTGTCAGACGTTCATTGGCTCGCCTAATGCATTATGGCCTATGTGCTGCACGCACGTGGTGCACCGAGCGTAGCCCCCGCGTCCGGTGCATATTCTGGAATATTAGATTTTTGATTCTCCGCTTGTCTTTAGAAGATACTTTTTTATCCCTAAAATTCGGGAATTGAACTTTACAGATTCAAAATCCGATTTTTGATAAAAGCATTATGAAAATATTCATTAAAATAATAAATATTTAATTGGGCTCTCAAATGGACTTAAAACATTTTATGGGTATAAAATACTATTAATCATCATGAACAATTAATTGAGCTTTAGAATATCGTTTCAAAAGACAATTTTGGAATGGTTCTTTAGAATGCTCTTCCATTGGGTCGCACCAACTAATACCGCGGTATGTTTCATCATTGGATCCTTAAATGGGGGGATATGATTATGTGTCTACATATAAGCAACGAGCTAATATATAATTTGCATGGGAAACCTTAAAACATGCGATATAGGTATATATCCTAGCCAAAAGGTGAAAATGCGGCTTGCATCGGTTGGGTCTCACCAAACGATGCAAATCGTTGGTTTTGAGTGATTTACGTCGGATTCTACCTTGTATGCGACGCAAACAGTTACCCCCCATTTTTTCGCCTCACTGGTCCTAATTCTCTCGCTCTTACTTCACTCTAACAAATCTCACACTCTCTCGCTACTTTCACACACTCTCTCTCTCTCTCTCTCTTCGGCGAATCCCATACACTGAACCGAACACCTTCCACTTCTTCAGCAAATCCCTTCACCCGACTGTCGCCCACTTCTCTGGCGAACGACCTCCTCTTTCTCTCTCACTCGCCGGTGCACTCCTCTTTCTCTCTCACTCTCTCATTCCCGCCGGTGCACTTACTCTCTCTCTTTCTCACTTCCCGGCGCGTCGGTCTCCTCAGTCACGCCAGCGCACCCACGTCCCTCTCATTTTTTGTTGGCTTCTTTCACTTTCGTCATTTGCTCTCACCCACGGGCTCAATAGATAGCGTCGCCGCCGTAGCTGGAATTGTACCACACCTAGCAATTGTTGGGCTACCGCTCTATTAACACTGCTCTTCTGCATCAACAATTGCACCAGACTTCGGTGCTCCTTGAGAGCATAGGTATTCATACCTTTTTTTTGGCAAAATTTATGATTTAATCCTACTTTTTATGTTCTTTCAGTTTTTATATTCATAGTTAACCAAGAAATGAATGTTTGAACTATATGACCAAACCTACATTGGGGGTGAGTGGGTAATCTAAGGAATAGCTTGGTTTTGTGATAATGAAGTTTCGGATTTTCATTGGTAATTATTCTAAATTCTAAATTTGTTAATTGTTGACATATGGACATACCTTAATGGGGTGGAGAACGAAATCTAAGGAATTTATTAGTTTGTGGTATTTTATTGCAATGTGCATCATTGGCCTAGTCCCTGATATAGGACTATTTTTGGGTTTCTTATCTCACTTAGGATATGAATGAATTTTTGGTTTTCGATTATAAGAAAGATCTAGCTCATTTCCTTAAACGTTCTATTGGTACATATGTTGATATTTTACATACTATATTCATCGTGTACTTGGAGAACTGTAGGGAAGTACTGCCAGATTTTTCTTAGAATTGAAAACCAAACATTCATTCATTAGTGAGATGAGAAACTCAAGGATGGGTAGGTTGGAGTGATAAGGACCCAATTTTTCATGACTGCACTTGATAACACACTTTGAATAATGTGATTGATTGTGTGTTTCTAGTGTATGAATATGGATCGAAACTGGATGTATGGTAATCAGATTTTGGCGACATTTTTACAAGGGGATGATGAATTTTCCAGGGTTGCTTTAGAACATCAGCCGCAGAATGGGTCAAAGTTAATCCTCTGCCCTTATTGTGATTTCCATAACTCTAGGGGATATCGTGATGTGGATCCAATTAAGGATCATTTGATTCGTCGTGGGTTTAAAAGCAATTATACTAGGTGGACATGGCATGGAGAGTTTTGTGATCAGGGTATGAGCTCCACTAGCTTCTATGATGGTTTGCATGTTGATCCCATTAATTATGAGGTCGAGGTTGAAACTGAAAAAAGAGAGGTTAAAATTTAAAAAGGAGAAGATGATAATGAGAATGATAGGGTAGATGGGATGTTGCACCATTTGGAGGATGAAGGAACCGATCATCCTAATATTTATGATTATATTTTAAGTACAGCGACAAATCGATGTATCCGGGGTGTAAGAATTTCACTAAAGTTTATGGTGCATCCTCACATTATCAATATGAAATCGAAGCACGGTTGGATAGATAAAAGTCTAAGTGAGTTGTTTACTTTTCTACAAGAATTGCTAGCCGAAGGGAATGAAAATTCCCAGCTCTACCTATGAGGCAAAGAAATTATTGTGTCCCTTAGGTATTGAATATGAGAACATACGTGCATGTCAAAATGATTGTGTGATTCACCGAAATAAGTACAAGGATTTGCGTGAGTGTCGAAGGTGTGGAATGTCTCGTTACAAGATAAAGGAGAATTACAAGGGGGTGAGAAAGTGTTAAACCAAATCTCCGCTAAAGTCAAACAATCGAGATTTTGAATAGAGTCTACAGCCAAATCAAGACTGTTTTAGATAAAATGTAATAATCTTATGTGTTGTATATGATCACATATGAACAATGTACATGTTTTTGCTTTCTATACACTTTTATAATGTGTAACGTCATTCTACTAGCCGTTTATCTTTACATTAACTCTACCATAATTACTCCTAATTACTAAACCATTCAATTTGCTCCCTATTTCATACCTTCTATCATTGGGCAGCTTCAAATGGTACTTCCCGTTGCTGACGTGGACAATTAGGCCTTTTAGGCTCAACAGAAATAAAGAAACTCTGGTGAAGGTTATTTGGTATCTTCCAATTATTCCGAAATTTAGGCGTTTAATTTCGGATGAGAATAATGCTAAATTATTAAGGTGGCATGCAGATGAGAGGAAGAAATATGGGATGCTTAGACAGTCGGTCAATTATCCGCAATGGAGAAATATCGATCCAAAGAACCTTGAAATCTTAAGCTTGGAATTTGTACATATGGAATGAACTCATTTGGTATACTAAGTACCCAACATAGCATGTAAATTTATTCTGCTATTGATTCTTATTTCAGGTCCTAAGCAACCCGAAAATGACGTAAATGTTTATCTTGACCCACTCTTTCAAAATTTGAAATTATTGTGGGATGAAGGTGTTCTTTTTCGACCATCGATGCGTATCTAAAAACTGACTTCACATTACGTTCATTGATATTTTTTACTTAATGATCTCTCGTTTTATGGGAATTTGTCAGGATATACAATTAAAGGACCAAAGAAATGGCCTATAAATGATGAGGATATAATTGATGAGCGGTTATATCATTGTGGAAGAATGTATACCTGCATTATCGTACATGGCTTCCTTTAGATCATCCATTTCCTAAGAAGAAAACGGTGTTCAACGGGAAAGTGGAGATGAGAGAAGCCCTTACGTGGAAAAGAGGTTTCTAAGCGAGTAAAGGATATTAAAACAATATTTGATTTGGTAAGCCCTTTAAAAATGACTTAAATATTTTATACAAGAATAAATTTTAAGTTATGCGACCTTCCATGTTGGGAATGTTTAGAAATTAAACATTTATCTTGATTTTATGCATAGAGAAAAATGTTTGTGATGCCATTATCGGAACATTATTGAATATGCCCGAAAAGACGAAGGATGGTCTTAAAGCTAAGAAAGACATGACTGAAAGGGGCGAAATCGGCCAGGATTTTTCAAGAAGTACCAAGCCATACTCCTTTGAGGAGATCACCGAAATCAAAGATATTTGGGTTGAACGTAGAGGTCGTCCAAGAAACTAGCTAGCTAGTATATGTTTTTGGAGGTTGAACAATATTTTGTTAATTGAACCTTGGTTGGTGAATCTTATGTTGCATATTGGTTGCTTGATTGAGATGTACTAGAACAAGTCTTGGTTATTTATGAAATTTTTCCCAATGATTTCTTGTGGTATCCAAAATACAAAGGAGACTCTGTCGAAATTTCTGCTCGTAGCTATATGTTCGTTTAGTTTTGATGTTTAACGTTTAGTTTATGCAACAAAAAAAACTGGTAAAAAAACAAAGTGAGTCATTTGTGTTGGATAATAAGCCAAAACCAACATAGATGGACATCATTTCCATTGCACGTTGTTAGAGTGCGACGCAAATGGTTCTTGCCCTATCATGCATGCTTGCTGCTTGATGTGGTGTTGAGGAGCTTCATTTGCGTCGCACATTGCCCACCATGCGATGCAAATGGCTCCTGCATGGGCTGGGGTCATTGAGTCATGTACGTCATATGTGGCTAGGGGTTCGATACACATAAGCCCATAATTGGTTCTGTTAGGGCTAGGTTGAAAGAGTCATGTGAGTCCCACATTGTTGATGATGCGACACATATAGATTAGGATATGCGTCGTGTCCGTATCCGAAACAGATTATCTCTCCCAAATTTGCGTTGGGGCTTGTAGCGTCGGACTCGAGAACTGACGCAAATGAGGCCCTAGGATCGGACGCAAATCGAGGATTTTGTACGAGTGGCATAAGCTGATTTGAAATAACAAACATGCATAAGCTATTATTAGCACTAAAAAAATTACTTGTTTTCCATGTCAATAAACCAAATATCCATTATTTGTTTGTTGAAA
Organism: Beta vulgaris subsp. vulgaris; assembly: GCF_026745355.1. NCBI lineage: Eukaryota > Viridiplantae > Streptophyta > Magnoliopsida > Caryophyllales > Amaranthaceae > Beta > Beta vulgaris. The sequence continues at coordinate 25,794,088 of NC_079207.1, read as the reverse complement.
TTGAAAATATGATGTCATCTAACTATGGACATCCAATAGCAACAAAATCAAAAGACATTGCCATCATTCGATCGGAAAAACTAGAGTAAATATTATTATCTTGAATACGTAATTGGAAAAGTTATATCTATTGTTATCTATCAATAATTTAAAAATCCATTAATGTCAAATTTTGGTTCTAAAATGTTGTCGTTTTTGTAGTGATATCTTTACTTCTTTTATATTGGGTTTATGTTAGCTTTTCTTATTCTATTAGGTTACTTAGGCTGCAATCCTAAAGGATTTATGAAATTCATTAAGATTTCGCATGAGATTCTATAAATACGAACCATGCATGATATAAATCTAGTTGGAGTTTTGAAATTTCGAGCTGATGCTTGTTAGTGCTTGAACGAGAGGGCTATAAAAGTTGAGGTTGCGATCCTATCAAACTCATGTCGTGTTTTTTGAAGATTAATATGTGTCGTGTTCACAAATAACTAGCTTTGTGTCTTGATCATAAGGTTAATGTCTCTTACTACTTATTGTTTTCATACACAAAAACCAAAAAAGGAATTCAAGTTTTTCTAGTGGTCAAGAAAGCAAGCAAGATCCAATATGTTTTCGGAAGATTTATGCATGTTTTAAAATTTGATGAAAGTGGTATTGAGAATCACACCAAAATGTATCAACAAAATCTCACATGATAGTATTTCTCCATGTGTATATATCATAAATGATGGTCAAAGTGAAGTGTGCTGATTAAAAAAACACAGCGAGTAACATTTTTAACGTGGAAACTTTTCCCATTTGATTTTTAATAGAATATTCATTGTTATTAGCTAAACTAATAATAGTGTAAAATATTTTTGTAACATAATTAACTAAAATACTAGCTAAAGTTTAGGGGTACATACTATTTGGAATTTCTTAAAAGTTGGGGTGCAATAAATAACTAAAAAAATAATATAGGGATACATCATATGATTGATCACCATTTCTTTTTTGAGTAGTGATAATAAACACACTTAACTGTATATATATATATATATATATATATATATATATATATATTATATATATATATATATATATATATATATATATATATATATAATATATATATATTATTATATATATATATATATATTATATATTATATATATATATATATATATCATGTCTCATAGTGTAAAGTTAGTTGAGTTAGTTTACACTAACATAATTGATTGTAGTATTTCCTCTTTTACTCTCAATCAGTAAAACTCTTTTTTTTTGTTGTGAGCTTAACTTCATTCTATATGGTATCAGAACTGAATCCGTTCCTGAGATTGAGGTTATGTAATTATTCAGCTTAGAATTCAATCAAAATCGTCTTTATTTGATTGAAATTTCTGCCTAATCTTTTACTTTTCTTGATCGAAATCGTTCGTGATTTCTTGATCTGATATTCTATTGATAAATTAAAACTGAAATTCATAGTTTCTAATGAGTTCTTGTTGATTGAATCAACACTTTCTGGAGGATTCTTGAATTTTTAAACACATTCTTGAGATTGAAGATTTCTGGAAATTTTAGTTGGAATTATCTGAAGATTTGTTTGAGGTTAATCAAGAATGGCATAATCTGATGTTAATTATTGAATTAACAATGAAACTTTACATAATACAAACAATGAAGGTAATTTTGATCCTCTTTTCATCGCAAATTCAGAGAATCCTACTGCTTCTTTGGTGTCTGTGACATTTACTAGTACAAATTTTAGTAGATGGAATAGAAATGTTAGGCGTGCACTTATTGCTAAGAATAAGGAAGGGTTTATCAATGGATTGATTCCTATGCCTGATAACATATAAGGATTATCTACGTTGGACTAGAGTTGATTACATGGTAATGAGTTGGATTCTTAGCTCTATGAGTCCAACTCTAGCAGATGATTTTGCTTATATCTCTAATTCTGCTAATTTGTGGAGAGAATCGAATGAGAGAGTTGGAAAGTCTAATGGACCTCTTTTTTATCAAATGAAGAAAGAAACTAATGCATTAAAGCAAAGCGAATTTGACAATTGTTGCACATTATGGAAAGATTAAGAAGCTTTGGGATGTGCCAGGTCATTTACTACATGTAGCTGTGGTGCATTAAGAAAATGTAATTGATATTTTCTCAAAAAACTATTAGATCTTGAAGCTGAGGATAAATTGATGCAGTTTCTCTTAGGCTTGAATAGTGGTTTTGATAGTACAATCACTAATATCTTGTATATGGAGCCATTACCTACCTTGAATAGAGCTTTCTAAATAGCTTAACATATAGAAAAACATAAGGAAATTTCTGGTATTTTGGAGTTTGGTGAGAGTAGTGCTATGACTCCTCAAAGATTTTCTCAAGGAAATTTGGTACATGTTAAGAAATTTCAAGGAAAACGTAATTGGAAGAAGGAAAAACAAGACAAAAAGTGTGATCACCGTAAAGGGAAAAGTAACACTGTGGATCAATGTTTTAAAATAATTGACTATCCTGAGTGGTATAATGCTATGAAGTCTGCTAGATCTTATAGTAATAGGAAGAAGTTTGCTACAAATGTTCATATGGAAAATGAACAAGATTCTCAAGTAGATATGGATGATAACATACATGTTGCTGATGGTACTTCTGGATCTCAAGTAAATTCTGAAATGATGAATTCTTTCTGTCAAGAATTTATGTAAGTGATGCAAGCCAAACAACCTGCACAAGATCAGTCCAATTCATCTTTTGCAAGCATTGCAGGTAGCCAGGTACTACTATTACATCTTCTTATCCTGCATTCAAGCATAAGATTACTTGGATTGTTGACTCTGGTGCTTGTGATCAAATGGTGTTTGATGAGAATTTGTTAATTAACAAGAAAATTCTCATTAAACATATAAGAATAGGGCTACATGATGTCAATTTCAAATGTGTAAAGATGACCGGTAGTGTTATGTTGAATGAACATAGGGTAATACATGATGTGTTACTAGTGGAAGGTTTTAAACACAATCTCTTGTCTGTTGGGAAGCTAGTGGAGAAATCCGATATCTTAGTGCAATTTACAAAGGATACTTGTCATTTTTAGGACTTTTCTAGTTAGCGAATTGTTGCAATTGGTATGAAACAATATGGCTTATACTACTTCATCAGTCATGCTTATGTTTCACATACAACAGCTTCTGGTATGTCATTTGCTTGTCATATAGTAGCTTTATCTGTTGATCCTATTAGCTACATTTTACCAAATAAAGTGGTTGTTGGTTGAGAAAATAAAGATGTAAATAATTTGGAATAGCTGCATGCTATTCTAGGACATCTTTCATTGTAAAAAAAAAATGCAACATATTCCTTGTTGTAATTGTCGAAGGTTGAAAGAATACATAGTGTTTGTCTTTATTCTAAACATCATAAATTGCCCTTTCCTATCAGTACTAGCAGAGCTTAAAGTTGCTTTGATCTATTACATATTGATTTATGGGGGCCTTATAGAATTCATGCCTTGAATGGGGCAAGTTATTTCTTAACCTTCGTTGATGATCATAACAGAGTGACTTAGACATATTTGTTACATAACAAATTACAAGTTTTTAAAACTAATGTTGATTTCATGAAAATGGTTAAAAATCAGTTTGGAAAGTCTATTGAAACTGTGAGATTGGATAATGGCACAAAAATTATCAAAGAACAATGTGTGAATCTCTTTTTGACAAAAGGTATATTGATGCAATGAAGTATCCCTTATGTTCCTCAACAAAATGGTAAGGACAAGAGGAAACATATCATCTTCTTGAGATACCTAGGGCATTAGGATTTTAAGCTAACCTGCCTAAGAAGTTTTGGGAAGATTGTGTTTTGACTGCCACACACTTAGTTAATAAGTTGCCTACAAAAGTCTTAGCATGGAAGACTCCATTTGAGGTCATGTTTGGTAAAGTCTCTGCCTATGATGATTTAAGATGGTTTGGGTGTTTATCTTATGCATAAAACATGAATATAAGCAAGGATAAGCCGGATTCAAGAGCTAGGAATTTTCATAGGATATCCCTATGGACAAAAAGCTTATAGGCTTTATGATCTTGAACACATTCCACTCTAGTTTCTAGAGATGTCATTTTATTTGAACAATCCTTTCCTTATCATACAGAATTGTCCACAAAATTACTTCATAAGCCCAATATTGTTGCCTTCAATACTGAATCTGATTGTTTTAAATAAACTCAGATTCCTACTGAATCTCCCTCTATTAATCCTTCTATAGAACACAACTCCAATTCTTTATCTTCTTCTAGATTTTCTTCATGGGATATTTCTAACATCCCTCTTTAAACTGAAAATATTTCTACTCATGATCTTTCTCTTACTTCATGTTCTTCTGAATCCAATTATACAGTTTCTAAGATTCCCTCTCCTATTATACATGTTATTAGACAAAGTAACAAGATCGTTATTCCTTCTACAAAACTGACTGATTTTATAACATCTTATATTCCTCACAAAAAAATTACTTTACCTTGTTCTAGCTCTGAATCACAATCATGTGCTGTTAATTCATGTCACAGCAAACTCCCACTTTGTAGCTTCTGCATAATTTCTTATTTATGTCGGATCTATAAACGTAATAATAATATTATATGTAATGTTCGTGAATGGTCTAGAATATGACAAAAAAAATTATCTGAGGATTGTTGGGGATGGGGTTACTTCATTGGTCTGTACAAGTCTTTTTGTTTCATTAATTGTTAATATTCTAAATACGTCATGGTATGGGATTATTTATTGAGCCTAAGTATTATAATCAGGCTAAGAGTCATCCAAATTGGATTGAAGCTATGGAAAAAGATCTTCAAGCTCTTGAAGCAAAAGACACATGGGACTTGATTGTGCTACCTAAAGATAAAAAGGCTATTGGCAGCAAATGGGTCTACAAAACTAGACTTAGACCAGATGGTTCTATTCAGAGGCATAAAGAAAGATTGGTTGATATTGGTTATGAACAAGTTGAGGGACAAGACTTAACTCAAACTTTCTCTCCTGTTGCAAAACTTGCTACAGTTAGAGTTGTTATTGCTTTAGCCAAAATGCAAAAATGGCATTTGTGTCAATTGGATGTAAACAATGCATTTTTACATGGGTTTCTGATAAGTGTGTTTCAAACGTACTTTATGGAATCCTTGTAGCTCATTTTGATCCTCTTTCTCCCCTTTCTTCCCTCTTTATTCTCCCTTTCCCTTTCTATTTCATTCACTTGATCATACTTGATCATAGTGATATTTTGCTAGATTTTTAGTCATTTTTGACCGAATTTTTAGTACATTTGCTTTCACCTTGTTTCGTCATGTTCTTGATATAGGTGAAACTACTAAGATGGCTACGATTTGTAAAGTTGGAAAAGGTAGAAATGAAAACAAAGCACACATTGATAAATGGTGCGCTTGCACCATTCCCCATGTCCGCTCGCACAAAGGAGCACATTGCACAATGAAATCTTGAACGGAGAACTTCAAGTGGACATAACTTTCAAGCAAACATTGATAAATGGTGCGCTTGCACCATTCCCCATGTCCGCTCGCACAAAGGAGCACATTGCACAATGAAATCTTGAACGGAGAACTTCAAATGGACATAACTTTCAAACCACAAATCGGATGAAGGTAATTCTAGATGGAGGTGAAAGCTCGTTTTGATATCTTTCCAACGACTGGTCATAAGCTTGATTTGGATATAAAACGAAGAAGTTATACTCGTTTTAAGTTGAACTGTCCAGTTTGAGGCAGAAGGGTGAGGTGCGCCCGCACCTGATTTTGGTGCGCCCGCACCTCTGTTTGATGCGCCCACACCTCATCTTGGTGCGCCCGCACCAGTCGTTTCCGGAAAATGGAGCTCGTAGCTTCATTAAACGAGTTTTTGTTTTATTTCGAAGACTTAGGTTTTATTCTAATTTTTTACACAACATTCTAGGGTTTTGTATTAAAGAGAAAACACTTTAGTTTCCATTGAGAATTGAGATTAGTGATCATAGTTTGTGATTTCCAATACATTCAAGGTACTTTTTATTCAATTTAATTCAAAGTTTTTGTTTTTATTTCATTCTTTCCGTCTTTGTTCTTGCTTTTGGTTATTCTAGATAATCTTCATTCTCTTAGTTTCATAATTGCAATTTCCTTAGTTTAATCATTACTTAATCATGTTTAGCCTTAGATTAGTTAGATTCATTGTTTAATTGCTTTAACTCCATGATTAGTGAGTAGTTTCATAATCTAGGGTTAGGGTGAAAGTATGAATTAGGGTTTTAAATGTGTTGTTGATGTGATTGTGTGATGTTTAGAGAAGTTTATGCATTGATCTTGGTGTTTTGAAACCTTAGGATAGATATTGATCACATTTATACTTTGGTATTTTGATTTCAAATGTTCCTATCGAATTTTGAACTCTTTTATCATCCCCAAGAATCAACTTAATTTCTAGCCAAGATATTGGTAGAAATTAAGGGGATCCTTATTAGGGGTTTTCCAACTTATTGAATCTCTTAATCAATTAACTAAAGACCATTCAGAGAGGTTTAGTTGATTAATTAAGTGATTATTCTTGAGGACCATTCGAGAGAGGACTCAAGTAATTTAGAGTGAAACTAAACCTTGCATAATCATCTCCGTACATCACATCGCATTAGCATTCAATTGCTATTCTTATTAACCTTAACTCTAGTGTCTTTTATCTAATATTTAAACTTGTGTTATTTGCTTGTTCTTGTTATTAGTTAGTCTTAATTGATACCAAAACTCTTTCAAACCCCCAAATACCTTTCAATTAGGAGTCTAGACTTTTAGACTTTAACCAATACCTGTTTCCCTGTGGATCGACCCTTGACTTGCCCTTACTATTCTCTTAGTTATTGCTTGTTAGGACTATAAATATTGTTTGGAAAGCGGTTCTTAGTGCCTTAACGACACATTAAAAACCTATTATCAAAATGGCGCCGTTGCCGGGGAAATATGCTATTGATTGAAGTTTTCTTAAGTTTGAAATTGCTTAATTGATTTTTTTTTTAATTTTCTTTATTGGTTTTTTTTTCTTGTCTTTATTTAATGTGGTAAGTGTTGTTTATATGAGTCTAGGGTTTTGTACATAATTTTTTTTTAATTATTTTTAAGAGAATTCCAAAAAATGACGAACTTCTTTTTTCCTCAATATGAGGATGAACCATTTTGGAATTATTATCAGAGATTTGAGAACACTCTTTTAACTAAGTATAGACTTGAGATTTGGGAGATGTGTGAGGTGATATATGATGGTTTGAATATGCATACAAGAGAAATTGTGGAGTCTATGTTTAATGGTGAATTTCGATTCCAACACTTTGATGAAGCATGGAGTTTCTTTGGGTGGTTGTCTAGAGATACTTATGAGTGGGACCATGGAAATACCACTTTCTCAAATTTAGAAGATGTCTCTAGTTGTGAACGCCATGTTTATTATGAAATTCTTAATTCACTTGAAGAAACTATGGCATTGTTAAAGAGATGTGATTCTATGATGGACAACATTGTCGAATCTAGCAAAATATCAATTAAAACATTGGGTCAAATAATCAATAATCAAAATCACTCTTGTATGACCATAACTAATGAAAATGATGAGTGGGATATGGATGAGAATCCCAGAGTAGAGGAATCATTTGTTGAGAAAGCTTACACTATAAAGTCTAATGATGTTGAAAAAGTAGTTGATGAGACTTTTGTTTCTACTCGTTCTCTTCATATTCCTTTTTCAAGGAAAATCGACTTAGTTCCTTCCTTTCCCATCTTATTCCCTCCCTAAAGTTTCACCATTGGAAGAGCCTTTGACCTCTTTAAACCTTCACAAGACCCAAATGAAAGTCATCAAGGATAGGACCGGCTTAAAATTTGCAAGGATCATCAAAAGGAGAACTCATTGTTTTCTTCTTTTTATTTTAATCTTAATGTTTATTCTTCATACTTTCCAGGATTCTCTTGGAAATTTCATTATTTCCAGCACTCATTACTTGGTAAGTATATAGACGCATTGAAATTTGTGCATGCTCTTTATCTATATCATACCTATTTGATCCATTGTGAAATGTGTGCTAATAATTATGACAAACTATTGAGATCTTTGTCAAATTATTTAGTGATAAGGTCTAGCTAATCATCCTAAAAGAGCTCTTTTTGCCAGGTATGTTGAATTATCCTAAAAGAGCTCTTTTTGCCAGGTATGTTGAGACCCTTCTCCTTATCTTACTTGGTTAGGATTTTTTCTTGTTTTTTTGCCCTTACCTCATCCCTTACTTTCTCTTTGCTTGTACACTCAGAGGACGGAGTTTGTATTAAGCTTGGGGGAGTTAGCATGTTTTCTCTCCATCTCAACATTTTTTTCTCCCCTTTGCATTTAGGTTCTTTTTAGTGCTTTTGCATGCTAGGTTTGCATTAAAAAAAAACAACAAAAATATTTTTTTTTCCTGCATTTAGGATAGCTTGGTTGCATGCATGATTTGTGGCTAAAAGTGTTCATAACTTGATTGGAAGACCTTCCCTACATTAGACTTGATGGTTTTGGAAGCCCTGTTGTGACTTTAAGTGACTCTTGAGAACGATAACTTTTGGTAGAATCTCTTTGAAATTAGGCGAGTTGGATGAATGGATTGCCTTGCCCCTTGTGCGACGAATCCCGAAGGAGGGCCAAGAACCTCGTAAGACTCATTCCCAACCCTCACCATTGATCGCCTAACTTGTGACTTGCATTTTAGCTCCCAAGATTGCATAAGATCGAGCCTTTAGAAGAATGATTAGGGCGTTTCTTTTTGCAAGAAATAGGAGCTACAAAGCCAAAAGCTTGTATACCAGCATAATTATCCGCTTCTCAACCCATCTGAGCCTTTCTATTCTATTTTTGCTTAACCCTCATAATAAGTCATGGCCAACTTTCCCCAAAGTGGAGTGCATGTCTAGTTTGTGTTGAGTTGAGTTGTTTTGATATTGAGTCTTGGTTGAAAGTTAGTTAATATACAAGTATTTGCAAAAGCTAACAAAAATTTCAAAAGAAATAAAAGAAAGAAAGAAAGCTCTTACTGTTTCATTTGAATTTCTGTTGAAAGAAAAGAAAGAAAGGGTAATTTGATGAGAAAAATGAAAAATATTCAAAAAGTGAAAGAGTTCAAAAGGTGAAAGAGTCAAAGTGGAAATCAAGGTTATGTGTGAGTTCTTGAATTGAGATTGATGTTAGGACTAGCTTGGGGGAGTATTTACCCCTAATTGTACTCCACTTACCCTTTTTGCACCACATTCCTAAGCTATCATCCACACCCTTAACCTAGCCCCAATACAACCTTAACAAAGTCCCTTTTGACTTCTAGATTGTACTTGGTCGATTTAGTAGTGGCGGGCGAGTTTGTGCAAGTCATGACAATGGTCATCAAAATGTGGTAGAGGCGAGCAATTATGGTTAAGCATCCCTAGGGAGGAGTCAAACTTGGATCTTGGAAGTTGAGAAGAGTGAGAAATCACTCTTGGAAAGCCTTCTTTCAAAAAGACTCGGTTGATCGGTGGATTGAGCTCTTAGAGTCACTCTTGTGCTTCCTAATCATCATCCCTCTTGTGTTTGGTTGGTCTCCTAAATCTTGCTATGAACTCATTTAGCTTGCATGTCATGTTTGTAACCTTGCATTTAGAGCATATAGGTTAGTTTGTTGCATGTTTCCCTTTTCTTTTTATTCTCTTTTTTCTTTTCTCTTCCTTCATTCTCACTCTTGGTTTACTTGAGGACAAGCAAAACGCTAAGCTTGGGGGAGTTTGATAAGTGTGTTTCAAACGTACTTTATGGACTCCTTTTAGCTCATTTTGATCCTCTTTCTCCCCTTTCTTCCCTCTTTATTCTCCATTTCCCCTTCTATTTCATTCACTTGATCATACTTATCATAGTGATATTTTGCTAGATTTTTAGTCATTTTTGATCGAATTTTTAGAACATTTGCTTTCACCTTGTTTTGCCATGTTCTTGATATAGGTGAAACTACTAAGATGGCTACGATTTGTAAAGTTGGAAAAGGTAGCAATGAAAACAAAGCACACATTGATAAATGGCGGCTTGCACCATTCCCCATGTCCGCTCGCACAAAGGAGCACATTGCACAATGAAATCTTGAACGGAGAACTTCAAATGGACATAACTTTCAAACCACAAATCGGATGAAGGTAATTCTAGTTGGAGGTGAAAGCTCGTTTTGATATCTTTCCAACGACTGATCATAAGCTTGATTTGGATATAAAACGAAGAAGTTATGCTCGTTTTAAGTTGAACTGTCCAGTTTGAGGCAGAAGGGTGAGGTGCGCCCGCACCTGATTTTGGTGGGCCCGCACCTCTGTTTGATGCGCCCAGACCTCATCTTGGTGCGCCCGCACCAGTCGTTTCCGGAAAATGGAGCTCGTAGCTTCATTAAACGAGTTTTTGTTTTATTGGCAGCAAATGGGTCTACAAAACTAGACTTAGACCAGTTGGTTCTATTGAGAGGCATAAAGAAAGATTGGTTGATATTGGTTATGAACAAGTTGAGGGACAAGACTTAACTCAAACTTTCTCTCCTGTTGCAAAACTTGCTACAGTTAGAGTTGTTATTGCATTAGCCAAAATGCAAAAATGGCATTTGTGTCAATTGGATGTAAACAATGCATTTTTACATGGGTTTCTGATAAGTGTGTTTCAAACGTACTTTATGGACTCCTTGTAGCTCATTTTGATCCTCTTTCTCCCCTTGCTTCCCTCTTATTCTCCCTTTCCCTTCTATTTCATTCACTTGATCATACTTGATCATAGTGATATTTTGCTAGATTTTTAGTCATTTTTGACCGAATTTTAGTACATTTGCTTTCACCTTGTTTTGCCATGTTCTTGATATAGGTGAAACTACTAAGATGGCTACGATTTGTAAAGTTGGAAAAGGTAGCAATGAAAACAAAGCACACATTGATAAATGGTGCGCTTGCACCATTCCCCATGTCCGCTCGCACAAAGGAGCACATTGCACAATGAAATCTTGAACGAGAACTTCAAATGGACATAACTTTCAAACCACAAATCGGATGAAGGTAATTCAGTTGGAGGTGAAAGCTCGTTTCGATATCTTTCCAACGACTGGTCATAAGCTTGATTTGGATATAAAACGAAGAAGTTATGCTCGTTTTAAGTTGAACTGTCCAGTTTGAGGCAGAAGGGTGAGGTGCGTCCGCACCTGATTTTGGTGCGCCCGCACCTCATCTTGGTGCGCCTGCACCAGTCGTTTCCGGAAAATGGAGCTCGTAGCTTCATTAAACAAGTTTTTGTTTTATTTCGAAGACTTAGGTTTTATTCTATTTTTACACACATTTAGGGTTTTGTATTAGAGAGAAAACACTTTAGTTTCATTGAGAATTGAGATTAGTGATCATAGTTTGTGATTTCCAATACATTCAAGGTACTTTTTATTCAATTTAATTCAAATTTTTAGTTTTTATTTCATTCTTTCCGTCTTTGTTCTTGCTTTTGGTTATTCTAGATAATCTTCATTCTCTTAGTTTCATAATTGCAATTTCCATTAGTTTAATCATTACTCAATCATGTTTAGCCTTAGATTAGTGGTAGATTCATTGTTTAATTGCTTTAACTCCATGATTAGTGAGTAGTTTCATAATCTAGGGTTAGGGTGAAAGTATGAATTAGGGTTTTAAATGTGTTGTTGATGTGATTGTGATGTTTAGAGAAGTTTATGCATTGATCTTGGTGTTTTGAAACCTTAGGATAGATATTGATCACATTTATACTTTGGTATTCTGATTTCAAATGTTCCTATCAAATTTTGAACTCTTTTATCATCCCCAAGAATCAACTTAATTTCTAGGCCAAGATATTGGGTAGAAATTAAGGGGATCCGTTATTAGGGGTTTTCCGAACTTATTGGATCTCTTAATCAATTGACTAAAGACCATTCTAGAGAGGGTTTAGTTGATTAATTAAGTGATTATTCTTGAGGACCATTCGAGAGAGGACTCAAGTAATTTAGAGGAAAACTAAACCTTGCATAATCATCTCTGTACATCACGTTTGTAAGTTCTATTGACTATCAATCTAGAAATAATAGCAAACAATAATAGAATATCAAATAATATAACAGGAAAGAACACACCCAAACTTTTATGTGGAAACCCAAGAACTGGGATAAAAATCACGAATCTGCACTAGGAATCGATGAATATTCAAGAAAGATTACAAAAAAGCACTTAAGAACTCCTTCTGTAGCTTTTTCTCTCTCTAATCTGTGAATAATGATGAATAATACAATAATCGTAATTAGGGCACCTATTTATACCCTCATTAAACGAAACCGGAAAAAATCCGCATCCTCGATAGGTGCGGGCGCACCAGCCCGACGTGCGGGCGCACGTTCCTCGAGTGCGGGCGGACAGATGCTTCTGCCGTCAGTTTCGTTAGGTCTTCGTAAAACAGTCATAACTTCCTCGTTTCTCACCGGAATTGGACATATGACCTATCGTTGGAAAGCTCTCGGAACAAGCTATCACCTTCAATTTGAATCACCTCAAAATCATTTATAGATTGAAAGATATGTGCATTCAAAGTCAGCCTATGTCCCAAATAACGTTTTCCTTCTGCGCAACCTCTTCTCCACACCCATACACCTCCATGAGCTTCATATCATTCCATATACCCAACAGCGTTAGCATTCATTGGCTATTCTTATTCATACTAGTAACCTTAATTCTAGTGTCTTTTATCTAATATTTAAATTCGTGTTATTTGATTGTTCTTGTTATTAGTTAGTCTTAATTGATACCAAAACTCTTTCAAACCCCCAAATACCTTTCAATTAGGCAGTCTAGACTTGTTAGACTTTAACCAATCCCTGTTTCCCTGTGGATCGACCCTTGACTTGCCCTTACTATTCTCTTAGTAATTGCTTGTTAGGACTATAAATATTGTTTGGAAAGCGGTTCTTAGTGCCTTAACGACACACTAAAAACCTCTTATCAGTTTCTTGATGAAGAAGTATACATGCTACCTCCTTCATGTATACTAAAGCTCGGCAAGTCAAGTTTGCAAACTAAAGAAGTCTTTATATGGGTTTAAACAGGCTTAAAGGCAATGGAATAAGGAACTCACAAAGTTTATGAGTTATCTTGGTTTTAATCAGTCCAAACAAGATTATTCATTGTTTACAAGATCAAAAGATGGTGAATTCTTAATAATCTTGGTATATGTGGATGATATGATTGTCACAGGGACTTCTATGTCACAAATTGAAAAGGTAAAACAGGTTCTTGATCTAGCTTTTACTATAAAAGACCTAGGTGAGCTGAACTATTTTCTAGGTACTCAAATTACCATAACTGCTCATGGTACTTTTATGTCTCAGAAGAAGTATATGAATGATATACTTATCGATATATCTAGCATGGAAGATTGTTCACATGTCTCTGATCCTCTTTCTATTGGTTTGAAACTTTCAAGAGATTCAGGTGATGTTCTTGAAGAACCTAACATTTACAGAAGATTAATTGGTAGAATGTTATATCTTGGTCTAACTAGACCTGATATTTCTTATGTTGTGCAATATTTAAGTCAGTTTATGCATTCTCCACGTGTTCCTCACTTGAGAGCAGATCTTCATTTTGTAAAGTACTTGAAAGGAACTACAAATTATGGCTTGTATTACAAGACTGGTGGTGTTTTTGATATTCATGCCTAAAGTGATTCTGATTGGAGTGCTTGCCAATTTAGTAGCAGTTCATTTAGTGCATATGTAGTTTTTCTTGGGCCTGATTTGGTTTCTTAGAAAACCAAGAAACAATCTACAGTGAGTAAATCTTCCATGAAAGCTGAACATAGAAGCATGTCCAATGCTACTAGTGAGCTTGTTTGGGTTAGATGATTTACAAATCACAGTACAACTTCCTATTACTCTCAAATGTGATAACATTTCTGCAGAACATTTGCCTCACAATCCCATGTTTCATGAGAAGACGAAACATCTCAAAAGGGACATGCATTATGTAAGAGAGCAAGTAGCAGCAGGTTTCTTAACTGTTCCATGTTCCTAGTTCTCTTCAGCTAGCTGATGTTCTTACCAAGTCTCTTGCTTCTTCGCAACATTCTCTTTTGTGTTCCAAGCTTGGTCGTCTTGTATCTCAAGTCCAGCTTGAAGGGGGTGTATAAATTATATATCTAATCAGCATTTGTAAAGCTAAACTGCTATTATATATATATATATTACACCAACATAATTGATTCTAATATTTTCTCTTTTACTCTCAATCAATAAAACTCTCTTTCTTGTTGTAAGCTTAACTTCATTCTATACATTGCTGACATTATTAGTGCTTTAAAAGATCCAATTGTTTCATTGTTCTAAGAAAACACATAAAGCATTTATGAGAACCGTAAAGCAATAATAAGGAGACCATAGAGGTATGTGTATGGCGAGGATCGGGTATACACTAACACAAAATTGTGTATTATTTTTCTTCTCTTACTTCTATTTTGAACACAAAAACTAAAAGATTTGAAACTACATAATACTACATCTGGTTCTTTTTGTTCTTCCTAATTAATTAATCTTAACCCTGCTGTTATGTTTAGAGAATACAATAAGCCTATTGTTTTTTTAGATAATATTATAACCCTATTGTTTGTATGATTGATTGTAACAGTTTTGGGCTAGTGTAAGCTCTGACCATGAAAAACAATTGCGCGCACTTTATAATTAACTAGACTAGAGGGGGAAAGTTAGCCTCACAAATCACAATGCCAAGAACAAAAGTGAACATTGGGTTGATAAAGATGTTAACCCTTAGGTTGTTGATATGCCTAATGATAATTGACCTCATTTTGGCGTGTAATGAAATTAAAGTAAAAGATTACAACTTACAAGCAAAGGTGATATGAGAATGGGTAAGATGAGATCATCAACTTTACCTCTTAGATTTCTGTTTTCCTATTAAAGGCTACGGTAAACCCCACCTTCTCAGGCAATCTCGGGATCTCGTCTAAAAATATGGCTAATTAATTAAAGTGGTTGAAATTTGGTCTGGATCGAGATAAAATTAAAGTGGCGCAAGAAAGAAAAGAAATCATATAAGCAAAGTGAAACTATTTATTTGTATCATATAGTTGAAACTTTTGAATACAATTATTTGAGTCAAAAACCTATTACTGTCACCACTTGGATATGAGTGAATAGTTGGCACAATCCATCTTTATGAAACTTCCAGTTACATTCACATGTAAATGCAAATTGATTGCAATTTGGAAAATGATTAATTATCCAACAAAAAAATTCTTTTTTCGGCTATTTTATATAATTGCATTACTTTAATGTTCTACTAAATATAACCTATACTCCTCATAAAACGATGAAGAAAAAAGGCGAAATAGTACTTATTCAGAGCTTTGTAGTTCTACGAGTTTAGATTATTATAGAATAATTAGCTTTTTCTTCTTCAAATTGTATTTGAAAATTTTATAATTTCGTGAATGAGAATAGTTGATCTTTGCTTATGTAGACGATAGACAAATACAAGAGATTCAAAAAGTCCTCCCAACTATGAACATTGATACTCCAATTCACATGTTCTAAGCATATCCCCGAGAGTCTGAATTGTGCTCACAATTTGCCCATTGGTAGCTTGAAGCAACGCAATTATTCATGAGTATAATGTAACTCACTGGTAAAAGTTTGTTGCACCTTAATTACCTTCTACCAATGGTTTGAGAGATATCTAGAATCACAGTTTGACATTTATGCTTGTCGGCACTCCATCAAGTCATTGACTTGCTTCACGTAAGCCCTTACAAAATCTATTCTCCAAGGATCCTTCAATTTATTCTTAACAGTACAACAAGGTGTAAGGTGACAAGAGATTATTTATGTTACATGAATCTATTCCGCGAGCGAACTTCACTAATATCTTATCAACCCTTCTAAAGATTGAAGAGAATATTGTGAATAATACACATGGACATGGAGTACCCTGTTGATCTCATAAAAGCCATATTTCTTAAAAAGTGTCATCTTTTATGCCAAACTTATGCTAATCTTCTCGCCATTTCTTTTATTATTGTCCTTCAAAAACATTCTAGAGAATGAAAGGAAAAATAAACAATTTCAAAGACAGACATTAAGGAAAAATAAACAATTTTAAAGACAGACATTATTCGCTACCTACATGCTCTCCCAAAACCACTAAGTTTCCTCCTTTAATTTTGAGAAATAAGCGACTATAAATGTGGATTGTTTTCTGCATTACTGAAGCTTCACTGCATGGTAACGAAAACATAAATGTGGAAAATATACTATAAATGAATTTTCTTTTTTGAATTTATATTTCAAGATCATTTATTAAGTGAATAAAATCCAAATGGAATAAATTCATTGCCCAAGTGCGCCACATGCATTGTAGATTTCTTATGGCTTGAATTTGGTTAATTAAAGTCAACATATATTCAGACTTCGTTCGATTAACAAATCTATTTATACAAATATATTAAAAGGTATTATGAAGCAAGTCTACACGCCACGTGTTACTGTCCCTTTAGTTGTTTCGTTCTATGTCATCAAGATACATTAATAAATTAGAAACATGTTTCGTATAAGATTCGACCACGTGACCTCAACTTAATATAGTAAGTTTCAAACAAGGCACTATGCACCATCAGATGCTCTCTTTTGACATGAAATCTATACAAATATATTAAAAGACCATTTGAAGCAAGTCGACAAGCCACATGACATTGTCCCTTTAGTTGTTTCGTTTCATGTCATTAAGATACATCAAAAAATTAGAAACATGTTTCGTACAAGATTCGACCACGTGATCTCAACAAGTTAATATAGTAAAGTTTTTAACCAATGAACTATGCAACATTCGATGCTCTCTTTTGACATTAAACTATTAATAACACGGGGTTTCACTCGAGACTAATAACTAGTTAACTACAATTAACAAGTAGCATCCAGTAACATGCAGCTTAAGAAGTCCCAGTGTTGGATAAGATGAGAGGAGGTTCCCAATTTAGGTTGGATTTGTTGTGGTTGATCTTATAGTTGCAGGGTTTGATCTCCGGATTCGAATGTTGGGTGAAGTAATATCAGTATAATTCGCCCCCAGTTCACGTGATGACTTTGGAGTAATCACGTTCAAAAATGCATATTGTGGGAAGCCCTCCAATTATAGTTGGGGCAAGTATCGACCTCCACGTATTTTATGTTTCAGCCTTGTGAGGCAAAACTCTGGACACCCTCGCAGTAAGGTCGGAAGTCGCCAAAGGATGGGACTTCTTTGTTAGTTCAATCAGTAAAATCTCATGAAGAATTTTCTTCTCAAGGAACTTAAGATTTATCATCTTGTGACATAGGGTTCTACAGGATGAAATGCGGCAATAATCTATCTCTGAAAATTGTCTACATTCAGCATCTCAACAGACTCTCTCTCATTGCATCAGGTACTTTTCTCCACGAGGTATTTTTCTCCACGACATATAACCAAACCCACCATATATCGCCCCAAATAAGGTTCGTTTGTTTGATTATGTTTCATGCTTAGTTGTGATAGCATTGAGTTGTAATTCCGTTTTAATTAATGTAAAATTTTGCGATGTCAAAAAAATATAATATATATATATATTTAAGTTAACGGGGTAGTATCTGGTTTATTTTTGCATTTTGGAAAAATATGTATTATATAACCATGGTTCATATAGCGTCGTGCTCGCTGTTAGTTGTATACTGTCTTTGATGAGATAAAACAAGAGCCAGGAATTAAGGATTGCCAATCCTCAACCTTTTAATTCATATCTTGTTTAAAAAAAATAGGGCACGATTATAACACGAAAGTTGGAATTGTACTATGAAACTAGTGATAGAAACTGTGACACATGGATTTAGTTCATGCTTACACTTAAAATATAACACTAAACAGTTATTACATGCTTTTGTGAGAATCCGAATCCATTACCTGTTATTTCTCTCTAACCAAATTAGATCCACGTGAGATGATTATAGGCAGCAAGATGCAAAGGAAGGGCATATCCGATCAGGGAAAATTCCTCTTCATGCACATTATTTAATTTTGTACTACCAAGTAGCAACTAGCAAGAATCAATCACAAACACTTAACAAAATAACGTACATACTAAATTATTATTATACTCAATAATGAACTGCATATGGAACTCTTCTATACTTAAGAAAGCATATGCCAAGCATAATAATATGAAAGTTACAAGTCTAATTTCTAGCATTGAGACAATATGTGGGTTTTTATCCAATTAGAAGATGGATATTCTGATTTACTTAAATTCCTTCATCTATAAAATTCATATCTCTTTGAGGAATAATAATCTAGAATCACATTCTTAGAACTATTTATCCTATAATTTGTGAACTTCGATTGTGCATCAATGTTCACTCATTCATAGGATCGATTTTACGGTAAACTATACGAAGATTTATCTACTTATGCTCATGACGTGAAAAAGCTTGTTCAGCACTAAAAACATCTATGCTTACCTTTAATTTGCTCCTTATCCAAATGAAGAGGGATTTCTTTTAGGTAGTGTTTGAAAATTTGTATTTCATTTCAAATAAGTAAATTGAAATATGGAATTTAAAGTTTGTATTTCAATTCCTAATCATTGATTTGTAAAGGGGATTTGATAGAGGAGAGAGAAATAGAGGTTCAATAGAGGAGAGAGAAAAAGTTTGGTTTACTAAAGGAGAGAGAAATAAATATTAGAAAGAGAATGAGTGAAGTTGGGATATAGATAATATTCATGGAATTGGGATATGTATGAGGAGAGAATTTCAAATGACAAGGTAATAGCTTGAATTTTAAATTATACGAATATAGGCTTTTGATAAGAATTTGGACAAATTTCATAATTTCAAATTTCATGTCATCCAAATCCAAAATTTGAAATGAAATCTTGCTATCCAAACATAGCATTAATGGATTTCAATTACAGCCCAGTTCTTAAAATTGGTAGAGGGTATAGAAATATAAAGTATATGGGGAAGTTGTTCCTTTTTTTTTTACATCGAGAAAACAAACACTAATTAAACAACGAAGTACAACCTATTACTAATACAAAAAACATAAAGGAAAGTTATAACTCAATGAGCTTTATGAGCTCTTAATTACATGTCCTAAAAAACAAAAGCAAATAAAACGGATACAGAGTCGCTAATTAAGGAGGGCATCGCTGGTCGATAATTGGGTAGGTGGAACCAAAATTCTGATAACTGATCGAAGCGGTAGGATGAGAAGCAAATATCGTTCATGATCCAGACAATTTTTATGAGTAACTAGTTATAAAACCTGTATAATGCGCAATTTTTTATTTTATATATTGCATGTTTAATGTTTTGAACAATTTATACTAGTATTAAGATTTACATTTATTATAAAAATTAGCTTACAAAATCAATTTCTAACTACCATTTTCGTTAAGCTGCATATAATAGTCACAAATTAGCATTCTTGCCAGCTAAAACAACCATTACTTTTTTTTTTTTTGAAAGAGAAATTCCATTAATTGAAGGCCAAACGGCATCTACAATAGATATTAAAGAAAAACAAGATACAATTAAACAAGATTAAATCAAATTCGTCTTCGAAGAAACTATAATGAACCAAATCGAGCACTACAGCGCAGCCCCCTTGTATTTGCTGAATCAAACAGCTATTGATGAGGAAATCTATCATTCTGACATAGTTTGGGAAGAGCATTCTTGATTGAACCATGTTAACCGCATCCGAGATTCCAATACCTTCGTGTTGAGTCTCGAACTTCAACCAATAAGAACAATTTCTCATACCTAAAAACAAAAAAACTACACTCACAACTCCCATAGGGGAGAAGAAGATCTCCACAACAGAGACTAAAAACCCCATAACAGAGTTTGAAGAAATCTAATAAAGAGATACTAATTTATTCAACAAAACAAGAAAATGAAATAAAAACTGAAAATAAAAGCGGAAAAGGGGCTTACCATGGATGAAATCATCCATGGCAGCCCCTAACTGATGAAGAAGAGGTACAGGAGACTAGGGTTTTAGAGAGAAAAAAAGAGAGAGGGCTAGGGTTTGCAATAAAACAGCCATTACTTTATTAAGCACATCTGGTTGATTTCTGCGGTTTAAATGTAGTGTACATAGCAAGGTCACCTTTTGCTTCCTCTAACGTAGCCTATGTCTTTTTCTCTCATCTATTTTAAAAAGATTTACTCTCTTTTTTTTTTTTGGCCGGTTTAGGTTCTGTTCTACTCAACTTATTTTGTTGAATGTAATTTAATTTTACTAAACTTAACTTATCTTTTCAAAACTTATTTTTATTAAACTTACCTTATTTTTACTGATTTTTTTTTGTTAAGTGCAATTCATTATGTATTGTCAATTATTTAATTTATTTTTGTTTACCTTAACTTATTACTTTGAACTTAACTTGTTTTTTTACCGAAAAATATTCTAATAAGTTGAGGAGAGCAGGGTCTCAAAAAGATTTACTCATTCTAACTTTTGTCATATATGGCCAATAAATGAACGATTTATTCTCCCATTTTTTCTAGGAAGAGGAAAGATAGAATTCATTAATGAAAAATTATATATACAACTTCTAAAATCGATATTAAAGAAAAATGAAAAACAACACAACCTAACTTGATCAAATAAAGTTCCTCTATGATATAACGATGATAATTATGACTAGATCTGACAATACAACATAACCTCCACTTGTTTGCTGAATTATGCAACCTCAATTGAGAGTGTTTATCACTTTGACATATTTATGAGAAGGTAACTCTTTATTGGACGATGTACATAGCGTAAGAGGTGTCACTCTTGTAAATAAATTAAATGTGGTTATTTTTATAATTAAAAGGAATACTAATAGGTATACTCTTATGAACGGGTGAGGTTACACGCATAAAGAAATGTGGTTACTTTTGTGAACAATTGGGGTTACTCGTGTATGACTAAATAAGGTTGTTGTATGATTATATGAGGTTAATCATGTGAGCGAATGAGATTACTCATATGTAAAGTTGTTAAAATCGAGATTCTACTTTGAATCGGAAACGACCTTTAGAATCGAATCGCAAAATTGCAAGATTCTACAAACACATATAATTAAGATATTGCACTCAATTTTAATTCATTAAATATGATAATATTATAAGTTAAAAAACCTAAAAGTTGGAAAAAAAAATAGTTGTTTACCTCATATATTGGCAATAACTAACAATATATATTTATTATTTGCTTTATTAGCATGATTTAGATTTACGAGGTTTTTGCTCGTCAAGAGAAATTTATAGAATCGTCTAGAATCGTGAATCGAATCATCTACCATATTTTGAATCGTAATCGTAAGATTTTAATATTTGAATCCCAAATTTAAATACTTGCTCGTATGAATAAATGAGGTTACATTTGTGACTAATTAGGGTTGCTCATATAATTAAATATAGTTGTCATATGATTAAGTGAGGTTATTTGTATGAAGAAATGGGGTTACTTTTGTGAACAATTGGAGTTACTCGTAGAATCAAAAAGCACCATCGTGTAATTAAATGAGCTTACTCGTAAGAAGAAATGGGGTTACTAGTATGAAAAAATAAGGTTACTTATATTGATAAATGATGGTTGTTTTTGTGAACGCTTTGAGTTACTCGTATGAATAGATATGCTTACTCACATTGATAAATGGAGGTTACCTTTGTAAAAAAAATTGGGGTTATCGGTATGAATAAATGAAGTTACTAGTATGCATAAATCAGGTTACGTACTCATAAGATTAAACGATAATATTCATATGATTAAAATAGGTTACTCATATGATTAAACAAGGTTACTCGTAAAAAAAGGGGTCACTTTTGTCAATAATTGGTTACTCATATGATTAAATAGGTTCGCCATATGATTAATTGACGTTAGTCTTATAAACGAATGAGTTTACTCATATAAATAAAGGGTTACTTTTATCAACAGTTGGGGTTACTCGTATGATTACATAGCATCATCGTATGATTAAATGAAATAACTCTTATGAGAGAATGTGCTTATTTGTATAAATAAATAAGGTAACTCGTATTGATAAATGGAAGCAAGTTATTTTTGTGAACAATTGGAGTTACTTGTATGAATAGAAAATGTTACTCGTATTGATAAATGGGGTTACTTTTATAAATAATTAAGATTACTCGTATGATTAAATAGGATTGTTGTATGCTTAAATGAGGTTACTCGTGTGAATAAATGAGGTTACTTTTGTTAATAATCGGGGTTACTCGTATTATTAAATAGTTTCGTAGTATGATTAAATGATGTTACTTTTATGAACGAATGAGGTTACTCATATGAATAAATAGGGTTACTATTATGAACAATTGGAGTTACTTGTATGATTAAATGAAGTGATCGTCGTATGATTAAATGAGGTTACTGTAATGAACAAATCAGGTTACTCGTATTAATAAATGGGAATTACTTGTGTGAATAATTGAGGTTATTGGTATGAATAAATGGGGTTACTCATAAAATTAAATTACGTTATTCATATGATTAAAATAGGTTAATCATAAGAATAAACAAGGTTACTACAAAAACTAAACGAGATTATTGTAAAATATAAATGGTGTTACCCATATAATATTTTTAGGGTTACGTATAACAATAAAAGGGGTTACTCATATAAACAAAAAGGGATTACTTATATAAACAAAATAGAGTTATTCATATAATTAAATGGGATTACTGGTACAAATGAATGAAAGTTATTTTATCATTAAATGTGGGTTGTCCAATGGAGAGAAAAAGGAAATTTCATCGAACATCTTTTATACTGATTTTGAAATATTTTTCCATTACCACAAAGAACAATAGAATCTAAAACATATGTAAAGATTTCGGTAATAAAATCAAGCCTTGCTAGCCTGCTAGATAACAATTGACGAATAATTGACCAACTATTTTCAGCGTTCTCAACAAAACTAAGAATGACAGGGACATAATCTTCATGATCTCTTCATCAAAATCATTGAGATTTTGGAAGGCTTTTTCACCTTCTTTCATGGTTTTGTCTTATTATTTTTTATTTGATTCCAACTCTTCTAGACGCATTTTAGATTCAATTTCTGCAATTCAAAGTTCCTTGTCAAATTTATGAGAGATAAAAATACAAGTTCCAAAACTAAGGGTTGGAAAATTTTAATTATTATGAATAAACCTTCAAAATCTTGGAATACCGAGTTTTCAATCTCGAATATAGATTTATTTTGACCGTAATTCTTTTGGAAATACCTTTTTTGTGATGATTGAAGTTTTTAGATAGTTCGAATGAAAGAGTGTTGAAACCGCTCATTACAGAAGAGGAGGATAGAGAAAGCCCTCTAAGGAAAAAGCATAATATTTTACTCCGTTTGTACATATTATATTGATCGGCCATACAAAAAATTACAAATGTGGACAGCTACATACAAGAATTTGTGTTAACAAAAAATTTCATCCGAAGGAAAATTTAATCTCTCATTAGTTTAGGTTGCACATCCCGCCATTAAACCCTTCTGTTAATAGAATTCACACAAAATTTATGTGCATATATTTATGAAGTTGCACATCTAACCTATAAAAGTGTAGATGCATGATGGTATAACAATGGATACATTTTTATATGTGTAGTACGAAAGTATTGAGATATTTTAGTGATGGACTTTTGTAGTCGTTCATTTGCAAATCGAAGTAATGATCCTAATTTGACTAAATTCTTCTGTTCCTTATTAATGATCCTAATTTAACCAAACTCCTATGTTTCTTTTAAATTTTTTTCAGTGTAGTAAGAAAGTACCGAGATATTTTAGTGATGGACTTTTGTATTCGTTCATTAATAATGATCCTAATTTGACCAAACTCCTCTATTCCTTATTAATAATCTTAATTTGACCAAACTCCTCTATTCCTTATTAATAATCTTTTTTTTTTGATAATTGAGCTTGCAATTTTATGAATCAAGTATAAAAAAAGAAGGAAGGAGAATGAGAATCTCTAAGAACTCAAGCAAGGTATTCCATTGCAAGAATGGAAACTTTCATAGTGCTTAGCACACCCTACATTGAGGAGAAACTTATTCACCTTCCATGATACAGCTCACTACTTGACTAAACTTGAAAGAAAACTAAACCACGCATGGATATTGTGCTTGCTTATAGGTCCAAGCACAATTACAGAGGCCTATTCATTTTACATTGCTGAATGAAAAAACTCATACAACTCATACAACATCTTGAATCACAAGCCAGGAGATGCGAATAGGCTAGAACCATGCAATGAATTCTTCTCGCCTACTTAGTCCTTGTTTTGCAAGCTCGTTAGCAACAAAGTTTGTCTCCCTTCCCTTATGAATGATCGAAATGTTCAAGAAAGATTTCTTTATATTCCTTATGAAGTTTAAATGGTGACACATGTTCCATGGCCCATCACCTTTGTTGTTGCACCATGCTACAGCATTCATAGAAT
This sequence comes from Beta vulgaris subsp. vulgaris, assembly GCF_026745355.1. Classification (NCBI taxonomy): domain Eukaryota; kingdom Viridiplantae; phylum Streptophyta; class Magnoliopsida; order Caryophyllales; family Amaranthaceae; genus Beta; species Beta vulgaris. Next base: position 25,769,524 of record NC_079207.1, on the reverse strand, counting down.
CAGATTCTATGATCATGACTTGGCTACATGAACCATCGTTAGCTACGGAAATTTTCAAAGCATGATGAATAGCTAAAATCTCAGCACAGTTTATCTCCATGAAAGGGATTGGGGAGGAGAACACACACAAAAACTGCCCCTCACAATTGCGCAGCACACCACCTATGGCCGATGAAGAAGAAGCAATGTTGACCGAGGCATCAACATTCCATTTAAGCGCTCCATTCTGAGGAGGAATCCATTCCTTTAATGTCACAATAGACTTTGGAATGATTGATGGAGATGAAAAACCATTCCATAGAAGGCATGCCGGATTCCTTTGAATATCCGATGGCGAGTAGGGAAAGTCTTCACTCCACCCTTTTATCCACCATCCTAATCTTAACAAGATCATATCTTTAATTTGCTTTGGTGTGCTAACTGATTTTTGAAAAATGCGTGAATTTCGCTCTTTCCATAATGACCACACAATTATGAAAAAGGTTGCGTGCCATACCTTCTTGAAGAAGCAGCCTTTTTTTGGTGTCGACCACTGCTCAAATGCACTTCTTAATCTCATGGGAAATACCCATTTAACACCCCAAAGGTTAATCCACCAACACCATATTTGTCTAGCAAATTCACAATGTAACAATAAATGATTGCAAGATTCGGGCAGTTTGTTGCATAACAAACACAAGTCATTTCCTTCTTCAATGATTCGAAGTTGAGCTAGCTTTGTGCGTGTATTAATTCTCTCAAGAAGAGCAGTCCACACGAATATTTCAATTCGGTGTGGAACCAAACCTTTCCATACTCCCTGAATTGCATCATGGTGAGGTGCAACACATAGTTTATCCAATTCAAAAGAGAAGGATTTGGTGGTGAACTTACCAGAGCTATTGAACTCCCAAATCAGCTTGTCTTGGCCTTCTATAGCAAGGCATACATTCTCAAGCAACTTGCACAGGTTATCTTTTTCTATTAAGTCTTGAGGCCTTAGACCTCGCTTCCAAAAAAAAAAGTCATTCCCAGCTCAAACCATTCCAAAACCCAAAGGACTTCACACATGCATTCGGCTCGACTGAGATGGAAAACAATCTCGGAAATAGAATCTTGAGAGGAGACTTATCTGCCCATGAATCATGCCAAAAAAAGCAGTTGGCACCATCACTCACAGTTTTCCGAGTGCCATTGATAGCTATCGCTTTTGCATTCGGATGATTAACAATAGCAGCGCAAATCTTCTTCCAAGGGCCACCTCTAGCCGGAATTTTCAAGTCTTGAATAGTGAAAGAATCTGAGTATTTGTATTTGGCCTTAATCACTTTGCACCAAAGCTGCGCTGGATCATCAAAGTACCGCCACAGCCATTTGTATAACATGGCTAAGTTTTTGTGCAAAGGATTGCCCAGACTGAGCCCACCAAGTCTCTTCGGCAGTTTCATTTTGTCCCAAGATACAAGAGAGAGTTTCTTTTTTTCAGAATTTCCATACCATAGAAATGCTCTGGATAATTGAGTTATTTTTTGAATAACTCCTTTTGGAACCGGATATATGGACATGTAATACAACGGCAAGCTTGAGAGAGATGATTTTATTAGGGTTGTTCTTCCACCAATTGAAAGCAATTTCCCTTTCCAAGAAGCCAATCTTTGAGCCATTTTTGCAATAATGGGCTCCCATAGTTGAATGCTTGAAGAGTTACCTCCAATAGGCAATCCGAGGTAAGTGAATGGAATGTTTCCGATTTTACAAAGAAGCGATTTTGCTGCCATATGAAGCCACTCTTTTGATGTGTTAATCCCAATAAGAGAACTCTTATGAAAATTAACTTGAAGCCCTGATGCTAGCTGGAAAATAATGAGCATTTTTTTTATGTTGATGAGTGATTCGAGTCTAGCATCACAGAAAATTAGTGTATCATCTGCATATTGCAGGTGTGTGATGCTCACATCACTTTGGGCAATGCTTATTCCATTCCACAGGTTCATTGACGTCGCCTTTTTTATGAGTAGATTGAGAACCTCACCCACAAGGACAAAAAGAAATGGTGATAGGGGATCACCTTGCCTTAGGCCACGCTGAAGATTGAATGTGGAACTAGGTGAACCATTCACTAAAATAGATGCCGAGGCTGTAGAGATGCAGGTTATGATCCATTTACGCCATTCCATGGGAAAATTCATTTGTTTGAGGACCCATTCAAGAAAAGTCCATGAAACACTATCATAAGCCTTGTGAAAATCCAGCTTGAAGAGAGTTGACTCAATTTTTCTTCTCTTACACGAGTCAATTAATTCGCTTGCAATCAAAGCACCATCGAGAATTTTGCGCCCTTCAATATACGAAGATTGGAGAGGGCCAACTAGTGAACTCATGACTTTTTGGAGCCTTTTAGCCATTACTTTTAATATGATTTTGTATATGCATCCTACCATGCTGATTGGGCGGTAGTCCTTGAATTCTTTCGGCGAGTCAATCTTTGGGATCAAGGCTATGAAAGCCGTATTGCATCCTCGAGGTAATTGCGCAGTTGTGTTAAATTCTTTGACTATCGCATATACATCTTGTTTGATTGTTGCCCATGCTTCTTTCACAAATCTGAAATTGAATCCATCAGGTCCAGGCGCTTTATCAGAGTCACATGATGATACTGCATTATCAATTTCATCTTCTGAGAAAGGCTCAATCAAAGCCGCTGCCTGTGCTTGAGATAGCTTGTTAAAATCAAGGCCTTCAAAGGTGGGCCTGTTAAAGCATTCTTCTTCAAAAATTCCTTTGAAAAAACTTACTGCTTCATTTTTTATTCTTCCAGGATCATCAATAGTGGCGCCATTCACATCTATGGATTGAATTGTGTTCTTTCTTCTTCTATTTGATGCAACAACATGAAAGAACTTTGTGTTGCAATCACCATCCTTGAGCCATGAAATTCTGGAACTTTGTGCCCAATACAATTCCCTGCGTTTCATCCACATCCACCAATCCGTGTGCGATTTTTGCCTCTCTTCCAGTTCTTCAGTGGTGAGTTCTCTCTGATTTGCTATGTCATCATATTTTTGAATGAGGTCTCCAAGTTTCACAATGTTCATGTCAATATTCCCAAAATCATCACGGTTCCACTGTCTGAGACTTTTTTTAACATCTTTTAATTTATCTGCCACCAATGATGAAGAGGATTTGGCCCATGTTTCTTGAATTATTTTCAAGCATTTCGGATCAGTGAGCCAGACATTTTGAAATCTAAAGGGTTTCGGCCCCCAATTATTTGGCTTGGTGAGAACTAATAGGGGGCAATGATCGGAAAGTCCTCGTTGAAGAAGAGACACACTCAATGAGGGGAAGATGGACAACCATTCCGAAGTCACAAATAATCTGTCAAGAATACTCTTTGAATTCCCTCTAAACCAAGTGAAGCTTTTAGAAGAAGGAGCAATCTCCATTAGATGCATCTCCTGTAGAAAATTCCGAAAGTGATCAATTCCAATTTGAGAGCTCAAGTGGCTGCCTCTTTCAGAAGCTTTTAGTACTTCATTAAAGTCACCTATAATAAGGCATGGAAGATAAGCAAGTTTGCAGTAATCTGAGATTTCTTCCCATACATCCAACCTAGCCTTGACAGAGCATGGATTGTATATGTTTACAAGAATGCACTCAAAATTCAGAGAGGGAAATTTTCCTTGAATTGCTATCCAATGTCTGTTTATCACTCTTTTGCTCATTTGGAATTGAATTTTATTCCACATAGATAAAAGTCCTCCAGAGGTTCCCACTGAGGGTGAAAAAATCCAATTAAAGTCCTCTGATTTGGAGCATGATCGCATGATTTTTTCCGTGACCTGCTCCATTTTAGTCTCCTGCACAAACACAAAGATTGGATCATGTGTTAATATGAGCTTTCTCAGAGCACTTCTGTTAATTCGTGCACCAAGCCCACGTATATTCCATGATATTGTAATCATTGAATTACTCTTTTTCTGGATTGATTATGAGATTTTAAGCATTATTGGCATCCCAATTTTGCTTCTGAGTAGCCAAGATGGCCTCAATTTTTTCCATGAGTTCTGAGATGGGCCCATTATAAGAAAGGCCAAGAGCATGAGCCATTGTAACTACATCCTCAGGCTGTATGTTGATTGGCCCCTTGTCTTCCTTTGAAGTGCATGTCCCAGATTGGTTACATTTGGAATTGAGTTTCAATCTTCTCTTCTTCTCCAATTTTCTTTTTCTTTTTTTTATTTGAGTTGTTTTGTGTGAATGGGAATTTGGTCTTCAAATCCCGGCGGAAAAAGAGGGCCTGAGCAGGATGAAGATCCAATGGTTGAGGTGGATGCAGATTTGGGCTTGTTTGGTCTCCTCAGGGTGCTGAATTTATTTTGGGTAGGCAGTGGGCTGAGGGAGAGGTTTTTTGTTGGTGATAGGATTATTTGGATATTGGTGGTTTTTATTTTGGTTAATGGGCTGAGTGTGGCTTGGGCTTCTGAGATGGGCTTATTCCATATTGATGGCGCCGTTTTCTTTGAAGGAGACATCCGAAAAGGCGAGATGTCATTTAAGCCAATGCTTGGCTCAGTAATTGGCTGTTGTGCTAGGTTCCAATGATTATGTGAGGCAGGCTTTTCCCAAGGTTCCAGGGCTTTTAATGAGTTGTTGGGACTAAGTGGACTTTTTAGTTTTTCAAAGGGGTTAGTGACACTGTTCCCAAGACTAACTGTTTCGTCTTCTTGGTCAGTGTCACTTGCAGAGAAAGTTCCTGCACTTTTTTGCTTTGGTGATTCTTCATTGGACATAGGATTACCTGGACTTGATGTATCTGAATTGGCTTGGACAATTTTGGCTTTTTTTGATCTGTCATTATTCCCCAGCTTCAGCATTTGGCTGTCAATCTGCTTTTTTTCCGCAATATGAACATCATATTCCTTTCCTTCTATTTCCAATATGATTTTGCAGTTGATGTTGAAAAGACAGTCAGTGTATACAAGGATGTCTGCACAATCATACTGTTTATATTCCACTGAAATGACTCTTCCTAACATACAACCTATGTTGTAAAAGTTATGATACCCCCATGCAATAAGAGGCACTCCATATACTGTAAGCCATGTTGCTCTCCATAGCGCCGCACTTTCATCATTCACATTCCTTACTACACTGAACCATTGAAGCAACCATTGACTTTCCATGAGATGTTTTTTGTCTTCAAAAGTGTCAAATATTAAGAGGTGCTGCATGCCTCCCATTGACTTAATCGTAAGACAGTTAACTCCCTCCGATAATATGTGATCTAGAATGGATTCTGACGTTTGTGATGATTCCGCAATAGCAATGGCACTACGTTCAAGCCATTCAACATTTTCCTCACACTTCTCTCCCTTCAAAGCTGCTGCATAATCACTTTTTAGATCTATCTCTCCAAGTGACTGCCTAATTTTTTCAGTCTCCTCCCCAAGAGCTCTTGAACTCATTATTCTGTGCTTTGTTGGGTTGGGTTTGGCTGTGGTTGAATTTGTAGGTTTCAGGTTTTTTTCAGGGTTTGATTCGGTTTGTTTAATGATGGGAAAGGTTGTGACCTGAGCTGCCTCCTTATACGATCGATTATCCCTGAGAGTGAACTGGACATTCTTGACTTTGCTTTGATTTTGTTTATGGGATGGTGGTTGGGGATTGAGGTTCATGGTGGTATGTATGAGACCTGGTTTATCTTGTTTGGCTGGGAATACAGATATGCATTTGTTCCCTATCATTCTCTTGGTTCATCTCTTATTGCAGTTTTGAAGAGATTGGGGATAATAAAATGAACAAAAGCATATATGGTGTTGAATGTTTTTGGATCTGGGTATATGGATATTGGCTATGGCTCCATGTATTCTGAATATTTTGGCTAGGTCTGAGATGTTTGTGGATGTTGGTAGGTGATTAACAAAACAAGTTTTTGTGGCAGATGGTTGAAGGTTTCTGGGTTTTCGGCGCTTCACTTCGGTCCATTGAGTTCCTCCATTGTTTCTCTCTCTAGGATTCCTCTCCATCTCTCTCTACCCTTTAACGATTTTCTTAAGCTTTAAGTTTTATCTCGGCATGCGTTCCTTATTAATAATCTTAATTTGACCAAACTCCTATGTTCTTTTTTAATCTTGATGCTCATTTGGTATACATGAAAATTTAATTCCTGTAGTTAGTTTTATTTCCTAGGAAATTACTTCCCTTAATTAATTTCTAAAAAATGGCCTAAATTTGTTTGGTTGACATCAAGTAATTTGCATTTCCCATGAATTCTGATTTACCAAGGGAGGGTGGGTAATTAAATTACCAGATTTTATGGGAATTTCTATTGCACCCATTTTCTCAACTTCCTATCAACCAAACAACTTCTCAAATGAGAAATTCATGAGAATTTTCATTGCACATTGCATACATAAATTGATGTCAACAAAACGAACTATTGGTATATAAGTCCTCTTATCCTAATTTGAACAAACTTGGTGAAAAAGTACTGTCAATACGCGATGGAATAATGTTAGCCATTACGTTTGAATCTACTTTTTAATTTTTAAAATTTTAACCAAACTTCTTTCTATTTTACACTTCTAGCCCTTTCTTCTTCTATGATTTTTATTCCTCTTTTTTTTTCCCATGAATTCTTTACCCTTCAATTTCTCCAAATTTCAACCCGTAAGAAAATATTATGATGCAAGAAATGATTACTAAAATTATGAGACAAATAAAAGATCTAGTAATTCAAACTTAGAAATGCAAGTACACGATCCCCAAAAATTTAAAGAAACGATATTTCTTAACTATGAAAGAAGGTAGAGTATGATATATATGTTTTAAGTATATTTTAATTTTTTTAGAACGTGTTTAACAATATAAATGATCAAATGTGTGTCTCAAAAATTGTGATAAAAGAGGTAAAATACAAACAAAGTATATTAAAAAATTTCCCCCCTAACTTTGAATTCCTGGCTCCGTCGTCGATATCCATTCTTCCTATTTTTTGTAAGTATAGTGGGTAACCTATAACTTAAATTTATGGGCTCTTTAGTCTTTCCCACTCCCCGACGTTTTGCTACATGAGATGAATCTAAATGTTGTAGTGTCCCTTAATAGGTAAACCCCTTTACCCTCTCTTTCCCTTGAAATTGGCTTTTAGTAGAGTTCAACCACCACGATTGTCGATTATGCATGCATGTGCCCTTTTTGATGCCCTTTCATGTTTCGCTGGCCTTATTGGATGTTTTATATGCCCTTTCATATTTAGTTAGAGGTAGCAAACGGATCGGATACAAGTCGAGTTGAAACGGGTCGGGTCATAATCGGGTCAAATTTTTGTCCGTGCCGGGTCGGGTTTGTTCGGATACGGGTTAATATCGGGTCCATGAGATGTCGGGTCATATCGGATCGGGTTAAAACGGGTCGGGTTAGATCAGGTTTTCAATCTCCCATATAAATAAAACACATATAAAACTAATGAGAGTAGATTAAATAACTTCCTCTCTACACATAATCTTGCTACTAAAGCCAGGGAAAGCTAATCCCCTCTCTTTATCATGTTTTACCCTTTGTCAAAAAAAAAAAAAGAGTAAATAACTCATGGACATTGGCTAAATTATATATAATATTTCAATACAATATTTTCCTTACATTTGTTAAAAAAGTAACTAATATAACAACTTTTCGGGTCGGGTTCGGTTTGTGGTCATCATTATTGGGTCATTTTCGGGTCCAGTAGATTCGGGTTTGGGTAGATTCGGGTTCGGGTCCTATTCGGGTGTATTTTAATTCGGGTCGGATTTGGGTTGGGTCGGGTTATTTCGAGTTTCGGGTCATATTCGGGTCGTTTTTTTCGGGTGAAAAACGGATTTCGGGTCGGATCAACAAGTACGGGTCAATTTTGCCGGCTATATATTTAGTCACCCTTTAATTGCCCCTTTTGCACACAGTAAACATAGGAACCAAATTATTTTGCATGTGTTGTTACTATAAATAGAAAAGATACTTGTAGTTGCTTGATGTAAATAGAACACATCTGAATCAGTAGTTAAATATTGATTAACGTCACATTATATAATCAATCCACAACCACGTTAGGAATAAATTCCTTCCATTTGATAGTAATGGTCTAATTCTTTGTTAAATAAACATGACTATTATTAATTACTGTATCTCATTATTTATTCTTGAGATACCTTGTTCCATTTTGTTTTGCTTGAAGTTACTTTATTGAAATTTATCTCCTTTTGTGTATTTCCAATAATACACATACAAGGTTAGCCATCAATTTCGTCTTTTAGATTCTCGTGGCCCTATCAATACACAATATATTAAAAGGCGTTTCTATCAAAGGAATGGTTACACGTATGTAAAAATATTAACAATATATAGTTTTAGGAAGCAAGACTTCATATCTTCCCGTGAGCAAATTGTGAATTTGTGATATTAAAAAGAATATTAGCCTAAAAAATGTCTAGCGAGAGAGAGAGAGAGAGAGAGAGAGAGAACCAGGAAAGAGAGAACCTTAGTAAGGAAAATCACCATGAAACATGGATCAAAGTCTCACGATCTAAACTCCCTAAAACTAAAAACCTCAACCCCACAACAAAAAAAACAATCTTCATTTCTCAACTTCCTCCTGATACTATCCCACATGACATTGACAACATGTTCATGAAGTTTGGCAAAATTCTAAGCATTGCCATCCCTCCCATCCCAAACCCCAAACCCAGATTTAGATATGCCTTCATCATTTTCGCTGAAAGTCAATCTGCTCACCTGGCCATTCGAGAGATGAATGGAATCAAACTAGAAGGGAGATGTCTGAAAGTCCAATTTGCAAAATATGACAAACAAACTCACCACCAAAAAAGCAGGCCGAATCCTCAAATAATACCCCATAAACACCACCCCCAAACATCGAATCTACGATTCTCATCCTCCCTCCGTGACCACAGATCATACAAAGAAGCATCCATTCCTACCCCTCCAACCAACCCCACTCCAACAGCCCCTATCCATGAAAATCCAACCAGCCAGCATGAACCCCTTGAACTAGCCAAAAAAAACATCCAAAAAATCCAAGAAATTGATCCCCAACCTGATTTTGTTCTCAAAAACCCATCAGCATCCCGTATAGCAAGCACCAAGGTGTTAGGTGATGCTACGGTGCAAGCTAGGAATGAAATCGAAAACGACAATATTGATGATGAATTTGCCCTGATAATCAATGGCGAGCGGAGCTCTGAGAATCAAGACCTGTTCACAAGAAGCCTAATTGGTGTAGCCCACTCCTCTCAGTCATCTTCAGACATCTTAGAAGGCATTCTGTCAGAAGGAGTAAATTGCCTCACCTTAAAACCACTTGGGGGCTTGTTACATCTAATTATTTTCGAGACGTATGAGGACAAACTTGCAATGTCTGAAAGCAAGTGGTTGGAGAAATGGTTCATTGACTTAAGAAATGTAAACAAGTCAGTCGCCCAACAATGGAGAGAAGCAACTATAATCGTTCGTGGAGTGCCATTGTCTGCATGGAGTTACTCAAACTTCCATAAAATAAGCAGTGTCTTCGGTAGAGTAGTGTCCATTGATTATTCAAATTTCATGGATGCAAAAATCTCTTTAATCACTGATTGTTTATTCAAGATAAACTGCAAAATGTGGTTTAATCTGGAATCAAAAAAATACCCAATCTTCATCTCCGAGTTTGACCACCAAACATACCCAATAAAACAACCTGAAAATCCTCAACAATGTCAACAGCCAAAAGTCAAACCAATGGAAACAAGTCAGGGAATTTCTGAGGATGATGATGATGATGTCCTTCAATACTGGAATACCAACAGCCCAATACCACCTTCACCTTCCCAACAACTCACACCCCCCCAGCTGTCATCTCAAACGTCATTACCAAAAAAAGAGGCAAGTAGTGATTGCCTCGGGTACTCAAACACACGTCACTCTGAGACATTCATTAACCCACTTTTTGAAAAATGTGGGATCCTCTTCAGCTACCCGACAAAAAAACCACCCTCCCAGCAAAAAAAGCAGAATCTGTCCTCTCCATCATTACCCAATCATTCCCCGTATAACCTCCGTACTAAATTGTCCCCTCCTCCTTCCGTAAGTCCCATCAAACCTTCCTTATCCCAAAACCTTAATCCAAAATCACCTAATACCACAAAGATCAACGACCAAAAAAATTCCCCCCTGCCAACAGTAAATAAGTTCAAACCTCTCCAGTGGCCCAAATTTTCTTGCTCTTCCTCATCACTGGACTCTGGCCCACTCTTCCCTCCAGGGTTCGAAAACGCCATCTCAACCCCCATCAAATTCGCCCATGAAAATAGAAGGATGAGAAAACTAAAGAAAAAGAAGCTGAAACGAGAAAAGAAACAGAAAGCTCCCTCCTTTTCCCCCTCAACCTGCTCATCTCCAAATCACAACCAAAATGCACCTTTTATAACCCCACCCATCTCGTCTGATGATGTATTATCTTTAGCAAACCAGCTAGGTCTCATTTATCCCGGACCTCAATCGGAACTCAAAGGAAAAATTGAGGCAATCCTTTCAAATCAGATGGCTGACTGGCAAGCAAATAACCAGTAAAAGTTCATCTATCATAAATTCACAAACCATAAATGAATTTAATATCCTGGAATATTAGGGGCTTAGGGGCCAGAGTGAAGAAGACTGCCCTAAAGAAGCTCACATCATCAGAATCCCCGTCCTTCGTGTTCATCCAAGAGACGAAGCTAGAAAAAATCGATCAAAAAACAATCCGTTCATGTTGGAATCATGATAAACTTGGTTTCGTGGCCAGCCCTTCATTGGGTAATTCTGGTGGAATCTTGACCATATGGGATCAAAACCTCTTCTCTATGGAATCCTCAAAATCAGAACGACATTGGATAGCCATATGTGGTTCATACCAAGCAAAGAATTTCAAATGTATGCTGATAAACATATATAACCCTTGCTGCGTAAGTCTAAGAAGAGAAATATGGAATGAAATTGAAGATTTTAGATCCCTCATGAACATCCCTTGCCTCATCATGGGGGATTTTAACGAAGTTACAAGCTTTGATGAGAGGGGAAGTTCAGCTGGCTCTCAGCGAGGGGTGAATGATTTCACCAACTTCATCAACACAATGGACCTGATTGACATCCCCCCCTCAAATGGGAAGTTTTCATGGTTTCGGGGTAATTCCAAAAGCAGACTTGACAGACTTTTAATAAACCCAGAATGGATATCTCACTTCCCAAACATTAAAACTACCCTTCTAAACCGCACCATCTCTGACCACTGCCCTCTCCTTGCAACCACATCCGAAAAAAACTCTGGACCCAAACCCTTTAGGTTTATGAACTGCTGGACCACCCACCCAAACCTCCTCAAAATAATCCAAGATTCATGGACCTCCAACCCCTCTCAACCCCCAACCTCCAAACTCAAAGCACTCAAAACAACTTTGAAATCATGGAATAAATCGGATTTCGGGCATATTGAGACCGAAATTAAGAAGCTTGAATCATCAATAAATTCCTATGATAATATCGCACATTCGAGGGAACTCACTAGCCAGGAAATTTCAGCAAGAAAACTCGCCCAATCTGATCTTTGGGAATGGCTCAAAAGGAAGGAATCAATGTGGGCTCAGAAATCACGAAATCAATGGCTCAAAGAAGGAGATAAAAACACCCGCTTCTTTCATGCCATGGCATCCCTCCGAAAAAGGCGAAACGCAATCGAATCAATTGTTTACAAAGATGTGATTCGTGAAACCCCTGAGGAAATAAAACACGCAGCCGTAGATTATTTCAAAAACATCTTCACTGAAGAATGTCTGAATCGCCCTACCTTTGAAAACCTACAGTTCAAAACTCTTACCCTTGACCAGGCATCATCCCTAACTGCCCCCTTTTCCACCGAAGAAATAGATTGTGCAGTCTCATCCTGTGCTTCAGACAAAGCGCCTGGACCTGACGGGTTCAATTTTCGGTTTATCAAATTTGCTTGGGAAGTCATTAAAAATGACGTGTACACAATCATCAGAGAATTCTGGGAAACAGCAAAACTGCCCCATGGAAGCAATAATGCCTTTATAGCTTTGATCCCAAAAACCGATTTCCCCGAAGAATTCAAGGACTTTCGTCCTATCAGTATGGTTGGCTGTTGGTACAAGATCATCACTAAATTACTGGCTCGAAGAATGCAATCTATCATGGGCCTCATTATTAGCCCCTCTCAATCAGCTTTTGTCCATGGTCGCCAAATTCTTGATGGCGCGTTGGTAGCGGCAGAAATAATTGATTCTTGTAAAAGAAGAAAATCACCAACGGCAATCCTTAAACTTGATTTCAATAAGGCTTTCGACAGTGTTTCATGGCATTTCCTTATATGGGTTCTCTCTCAAATGGGCTTTCCACAAAAATGGTTAGAATGGATTTGGTCATGCATATCATCTGCCACTGCCTCTATTTTGATCAACGGCTCACCATCAACTCCCATTAAATTGCAAAAGGGGCTTCGCCAGGGCGACCCCCTTTCCCCGTTCCTTTTTAATGTTATAGTTGAAGTTCTTCATCTCATCATTGTAAAAGCTACCTCTATGCGACTGTGGGAAGGAATCGAAGCAAATCAAGGAGGACAAAAAATAACACATTTGCAATATGCAGATGATATCGTTATGTTTTGTCCTTCAAATCTCAATTTCTTGAAAAACATAAAAAAAGCTTTGATTCTCTTCCACCTTGCATCCGGCTTAAAAGTTAATTTTCATAAAAGTTCAATAATGGGTGTTAATGTTACTGATGATTGGTTGAATTGTGCAGCAACTGAATTATTGTGTAAAAAGGGCTCAATCCCTTTCACCTACCTTGGACTGCCTATAGGTGGCTCATCTTCCCGCATCAAAACATGGGAACCAATTATTCAGCGCATAGAGAAGAAACTGGCTTCATGGCATGGGAAACTCCTATCAATAGGGGGAAGACTTACCCTAATAAAGTCTTCTCTCTCCAATCTGCCCCTATACTTCATGTCCTTGTTTCCAATCCCTCAAAGCATAATTGCTCGAATCACAAGCATCCAACGTAAGTTTCTTTGGAGCGGGAACCTCGAAAAACTTTCCATGCCGCCAATTGGATGGAATTATGTGCAGAGCCCTCGCTGCTTTGGCGGATTATCGGTTGGAAATCTCCTTCATAGGAACTGGGCCCTCTTGTTCAAATGGATATGGAGACTTTTTTCGGAGCCCGATTCTTTATGGGGCGCTGTGATAAGGAGCAAATATAAATACTCCTGGCGAATGTCATTCGCGGATCTGACCATTCCAACCCGTGGCGGGCCTTGGAAATCAATCTGTGCCACAATCATAAAAAACCCAACTGCAAAGCAACTAGCTTATAGTGGGCTGAGGAAAAAGGTAGGCAATGGGAGGAATACCTTGTTCTGGGTAGACTCATGGTTAACACAATACCCACTTAAAACTTGCTTCCCAAGACTCTTCTCAATCGCCTGCCATCAGCAAGCATCAGTCGGTTCACTGGGCTTTTGGAACGGCACATCATGGATGTGGGCCTTCTCCTGGACCCGCGAGCTCAGAGTGCGTGATATCATTGAGAGAGATCGTCTCTCATCTCTCCTTGAAAACGTATGTATTGCCCTTGATGATGATGATGCATTAATATGGTCCCATTGTAAATCAGGTCGGTTCTCCGTCAAATCTTTTGCTACGGAACTTGCTAAAGCCGATCAACCTCATCATCATGATTACATTGTCGGGAAACTTTGGAAAGGGTTGGTTCCTCCAAGGGTCGAAATCTTCGCTTGGCTGGCATGTCAAGGAAAATTAAACACTAGGGCTAAATTGGCAAAGCTCCACATAATTGACCCTTCCCAAGATTTGTGCCCTCTTTGCAATGAAAAATCAGAAAGCGTGGATCACTTACTTATCCACTGCTCATACTCTTGGCGTGTGTGGTGTTGGTGGCTTCGTCTTTGGAATTTCTCATGGTCCCTCCCTGCAACAGTAAAAAGTGTTTTTGAACAATGGGTAACTCAAGGTTGGGATCCTTTTTTCAAGAAAGTTTGGGGGTCTGCCTTCTACATCATCATATGGTCGATCTGGAAGGAACGGAATGCTCGCATATTCAATGATGTCTCGAACACGGTAGAAAAAATTTCCGAACTCATACTCTTGCGCCTGGGATGGTGGATTAAGGGATGGGGGATCCCTTCCCTTACAACTGCGCCGACATCATAAGAAATCCCTACTGCCTCCGTAAATGCAACATGATCACAACATCTTATAGAGCTGCAACCAAAACCGCAATCTCATGGAGCCCCCTCCGGTAAACCAATTGAAATGGAACGTCGATGCTTCCTTTGACCCTCTTTCCTCAAGGTCGGCTGTTGGTGGGATCCTACGAGGGAATAATGGGAATTTCATATGTCTCTTCTCCAGTCCAATCCCATGCATGGAGATAATAAAGGTCTCAACTTTGGGTAATAATTTTTAAAAAGTCTGAACTATTGATTAACCTGTGTAGGTCCCAACTTTAGGGGGTCTTAACTTTTAGCGAGCCTTAGTGACTTAAAACTTGCTTAATATGTCATCACTTGTAAAACTTGGGTCACATCAGAAGGGTTAATTGAGGGAGGGATGTAGGAACTAGGTGAGATTTTTTTAAAAAAAAATCTTCACATTCTCTTGCCATAATTCTATTGAAACTGTTTTTTTCTACACCTTAGAAGTTCTTTTAGAAAACAATTTAGGAAAAATTGATAATAAAGGTCTCAACTTTGGGTAATAATTTTTAAAAGGTCTGAACTATTGATTAACCTGTGTAGGTCCCAACTTTAGGGGGTCTTAACTTTTAGCGGGCCTCGACGACTTAAAACTGAAGATTTTTTTTTTTTAAATCTCACCTAGTTCCTACATCCCTCCCTCAATTAACCCTTCTGATGTGACCCAAGTTTTACAAGTGATGACATATTAAGCAAGTTTTAAGTCACTAAGGCTCGCTAAAAGTTAAGACCCCTTAAAGTTGGGACCTACATAGGTTAATCAATAGTTCAGACCTTTTAAAAATTATCACCCACAGTTCAGACCTCTATTGTCAATTTTTCCAACAATTTATTATGTTGTAACGTCCATTTTTCAATTTCTCATTAAACAGAATATTACGAAAAGCTAATAATAATCATAATACCCACAATCAAAACCTTAATATGTTGAATATTTGGAGCTTATAAATGTGCAATCGTCGATGATTTTTCCTTTACGATTTGGGTCAATTTTTATTTTGAAGGTTTTTACCATAATCACTGTTTAAATAATTACAGAAGAGAGAATAGAGAAATTAACTGCAACTTTGCTATTAAAAGAAACTTTGGGGATGGAAAGTAGTAAAATTTGAGTGGAAAATTGAAGCGTATATCTTGGCCTTCTTGATAAATTAATATTAGTATTAGAACAGAGAGATAGAAGTGTTGATTGTTACTTCCTCCGTTTCAAAATAGTTGTACCATTTGGCATTTGATCACTATTCATTAACCAATTTTGACAAATTTTTTTTCAGCATTATGTAAGAAAAAACATAATCAAGTGGGATCTTGTTAAATTTATCTAAATATGAGAATTTCAAATATCAACTTTTTATAATTTTTAATTAAACACAATTAGGGATATTAAACCTCAAAAAAAGTGTCTTGGTAAATGTACAAAAGCAAGTGGTGCAACTATTTTAAAAGGAAGGAAGTATATGAGAAAATATACAAGTATTTTTTTTTTGACGATTGGATTTAACACTGAAATTGAGTCCTGAAAAAATGTGACCCTGTGTTGTAAGCCTTCAAAGCACAAGCCACAATCCTGCCCTGTTAGCCATCTTTGAGATTATGTTGCAGAGCTAAGGTGGTTGATTATATGTTCAACAATGTTAGCGTTCAAGTTTAGGAAGGAAGATAATCACGAGGAGGAGAAGAGAAAGTGATTGATGAACTTAAGGCCGAACAAATATAACATTATAGAGAGGAAAAGGAGGAGAGGGCAAATAAATGTCTATATTATACTCTCTTTCACTTTGTATTTTTTTTTATCTTTCTTACTTAGAATCTTGACACTGTTCACAATTAGAGAGAATCATTTAGATTTTTCTCAATATATAAGAAAAAAAATATAATCATTTGGGGTCTTGTAAGATTCGTCTCAACGAGTACTTTGTCTCAACGAGTACTTTATTAATATTCAATTATTATATTTTGTACAATTATGTAATGAAAGATATTTAATGTAGGATAAGTGCATTGGCAAACGTGCAAAGTCAAAGTAGAAAAGATAAAAAATACATTTTTTTAAGTAAAATAAAATAATTACATATCAAATATATTTACACTAATTAGAATAACAAACTACTAAGGAAATAAAAAACCCTAGCCGCACTCCTTTCTCTTTTCTCTCTCAAACCCTAGCCTCCCCTACCTTTTTAACCAATTAGGGACTGCCGTGGATGATTTCATCGATGGTAAGCCATTTTTTCCCTTTTATTTTCAGTTTTTAATTCATTTATTTCTTGTTTTATTAAATAAAGTAGTCTCTCTTATGAGATTTTCTCAAACCGTGTTATGGGATTTGTAGTCTCTGTTGTGGAGATCTCCTTCTCCCCCATGGGAGTTGTGAGTATGGTTCTTTTGTCTTCATGTAGGAGAAATTGTTCTCATTGTTTGAAGTACGACACTAAACAGGAAGGTATTGGAATCTCGGATATGGTCAATATGGCTAGATCAAGAATGTTCTTCCCAAACTATGTCATAATGATAGAATTCCTCATCAATAGCTGCTTGATTCAGTAAATACAAGAGGATTGCACTGTATTGCTCGATGGTTTCATTGTAGTTTCTTGGAATATGAATTTGATGTAACCTCGTTTGATTGGATTTTGTTTTCCTTTAATACTTATTGTAGATGTCGTTTGGCCTTCATTAATGAAATTTCTCTTTTAAAAAAAACTATTACGGAACTAATGCTTGAATTAAGTACACAAGTAAAAACCTAATAGAAACTAATATCTAATAACTTAGATTGTGTTCCAATAATATTGATAATAAAATATAAATGACAATTCCACTATCATCAAGATATTCAATAAATTTAAAATAAGCTCTGATTGTACGTTCAATAATTTGCGTGTATATTTTAATATTTCTTGGCGAGCATCGAGCGCCAAATAACATAATTTGATAAATTTAACACAACTTTAAATTTAAATCATAAATTCTTATATATGTGGTTAATCACACCTATATTTATAGGTGTGACGAGCCCATATACCCCCATTCTGTTCTTCCTCTCCGTTTTTCGTGATTTTCTTATCTCTATCTTATCTCTCATGTTTCCATTCTTTTCATTCCAATACTCGACAACTTTGCCCAAGATACAAGGGAAAGACTCCTTATTTGCTTGCCAAATTCGCACAAAATTAAGGTGAACTAATCGAAGACCTTCGTTCTTATAGCATACTTCGCCTTTTTATAGTTTATTGAGCCTAAAATTGTAATTAATAAGTCAACATTTCACTGTTATTCCTAAAAAAAGTTAACATTATGATTGACTTAGAATAAATAAAGTTTGTGTGAGTATATACTTTAACTAGTATTGGAACCCGGACAAATGCCCGTTTTTTTCGTGGAGAAGATGTAGACTTTTGAAAATTTCACATACCTATTTGATCGTATTTTTTTTCCGACATACAACAACAAAAGTTATATGTAATAACCTGAATTTGAATATTCTAATTCTAAAATGAATAATTTTTGTAGAAAAATCCAATTTTTAATTGCAATTTGTAACTCCAATACATAGCATAGAATTTTTTTAAAAGTTACTTTAATGTAAACTTTAAATAAATGGATCTTATTTTAAAGTATATTTTAAATACTTTTCAGTGGTGCAAATATTATAATTCTCCGAATTATATATTAAAACTTATAATTGATTTACTATATTTCAGTTTTCCATTGTGAACCCAACGAATCCTAATAGATCTTATCCTACATTGTACAATGTATACATGTATTTTTATTAATTTGAAATTGTTTTCTAAAAAAGTGACATGACACTTAATAAGTGTGACATATGACGTCCAATGAAGACACCAAATGTCCCAAACTCGTGAGCTAGCTTTTGTGCCTTAATTCTTATTAAACTCCTAATAATTATAATTGTATTTATGATGCATTTTAGAGCTTATCAATGGTATTTCAAGCCAGCTCGAAAAATGTCGGGGGTTAGGCAGAACTGTCACCTCGATTTTTTAGTATTGGGGACGGGTTTTGGACAAGTTGAAAATAGATTTTAGCCTAAATTTCAGTACGTTCCAATTTCAACCTGGAAAAGCCCGCTATTTTTGGCCCAGAAAAGTGGAATATGGGCACAAAAATTTGACCGAATTTTGACCCGGCTCGGCCTAACTAATGGACAATTTCTTTTATACGTGGCCCAGCCCGAACCCGACCCGACCCGCTATTTGATCACCTCTATTCAATACGTACTATAAAAAATATTTCTTTATAAACGTTACTTCAATATAAAATTTAAATATAGTGTAAAGTATTGTTTAAATAACTTCCAATGGTGCAAAAATTATATTTTTCGGACTACTCACTCCGGTTCTTAAAGATCCTCCTTTTTACTATTACTAAAGATACCAAGGAGGATCAATTTGTATGGGATGTGGGGTGGGTAAAGTAGGAGAGAGAAAGGGGCTAAGGAAAATAAACAAATAAAAAGGGGTTAAAGTAGGAGACAGAAAAGGAGTAAAATTAAATTAATAGTGTAATGATAAAACATATGATATGGACATGAGAGGGTAAAAAGGGGAATAAATTGCAAAATAAGGAATAAAGTAACAGAGGAAAGATCTTTTGGAAACACCCTTAAACAGAAAGAGGGAGGATCTTTGAAAACCGAAGGGAGTTTATATTAAAGTTATATTCGATTTACTATACTTAAGTTTTACATTGTGAAACCAACTCAATTTCTTCTTATCCTCAACTAAATTTTTTTAAAAAAGTGACAAGTCACTTAATAAGCGTGACATGTGGTGTCCAATGAAGACGTCAAATGTCGCAACCTCGTGAGTTGATATTTCTTTTTACATGTTACTTTAATACAAAATTTAAATATAGTATTAATGAATCTTTTTTAAAAGTATTTTTTAAATCCTTTCCAATGGTGCAAAAATTATAGTTTTCAAAACTATATATTAAAAGTTATAATTGATTTACTGTATTTAAGTTATAATTGATTTACTGTATTTTCAAAACTTTGTTTCATTTACTGTATTTAAGTTATAATTGATTTACTGTATTTTCAAAACTTTGTTTCATTTACTGTATTTAAGTTATAATTGATTTACTGTATTTCCAAAACTATAAAAGTTATAATTGAATCCAACTCTATTTATTCTTATCCTAAAATTTATATATGTATTTTAATCAGTTTGGGACTCTCTTTCTTTTCAAAATAATGACGTAGTACCTAATAAGCGCGACAAATAACGTCTAATAAGAACTCCAAATGTCGCAATCTCGTGAGCTGGCTTTTGTAGTCAGTTTTATATATTAGTTATATGATATGATTGAGTCAAATAAACTACGACCTTAATATCAGGTTACTGCCACCAGTAAAATCCCTCAACCTCCATAAACACCAACTGCGAACACAAAATTCCAACCTCACCTATTCTTTCTCCCTTCCTCGCCATTACATAACCACCAACACTACCGTTGTCTTTGCTTATACCATTGACCGACCATCACGTACACGAAACCACCACGCTAACCCTCCACCACCCAACTCACCACTAAAACAACCCATCTAACTTCCTGACCACCGAAACCCACCTTTCCGCCCTTATCTTTTCACTATCGACCCCTTCTAGTAAGTCTCGATCATCTGCTTAGAGCACAAAGAATCCATTTCCACGCAAATTATCACCAGAAAGCATAGTACGCAATCGCAATGACGTTTTGTGTAAAACAACGTGTAATTTATACTTCTCCACTTAAAGAATTGATTAATCAAAAGTAAAGGGAATTGAACCAGGAGTTTAGTGATGTCGGCCTTATGACCGGTAGTGTTAGAATGCGAGTTGTTTAGACTTTAGTGATGACGGTTGAGATTCTTCGTGGTATGTTATACAAAGGGTATGAGATTACTATAGGGATGGTGGATATATATTGTTTGGACCCAAGGTCTGGTCCAAAGGTATTATCCAGTGCCCACCTAAATGATCAACTCAGCAGGCTCCCCAGGGCCCCACCAGCCTTTCACGCAGGTAATAACTTTACCATAAGAGGGAGACAACTTTCCCAAAAGTAAAGGTGTCCCCTCAATAGGGTTTCCTATCCAGGAAATCCCCAACATTATCAAAGCACCAGACCCAATCAGTGAACAGGTATTCAATTTTCACCTAACAAAACCAGAGCATCTCTCTCTATAATTACTCACTTTCTTTCTCTAACCCAGTACTGACTTGAGCGTCAGAAGATATTTTACGGGAACACCCGCGGGCCAGTTTTCCTTGTTTTCCAAGGCTTTAAGTGACAGGCTCGGGATCACACTCCAACTCGGGATTTAACTCTCATCAACCATACATTACTATTTTGACTAGTTTCTAGGTGGAAATAGTTTCGCCCCGTCTGTGAGGAGACTACATTTCAAAGTTGCGTATCGAGAGCAACATGACAACGTGAAGCAAAAAAAACCGAGCGTCGCTACCGCACCAACCCCCACCGATTCAGTCCCAACAACCTCATATGCTGGTCGAATCCTTAGCAATAAACGATGAAGGATCTACCCTTTGAAACGAAGAGTATTCCATTCCCGGGAGCCATTATTCCATCCAAATCCAACTCCTATAACCATGGATGACATAGAAAGGGTAGCCCAACAACTGAATGCTAACATGCAACACAGTTTCGGGGATCCCCCAACTCAACCCAAGGGAACCCCAAGAGCTTACCTAGGGAGAGTGTGGAGTCAGGGGTAATCTCAAGGCTCATGTTCCTAAACGGGGTGGGGAACAAGCGTGAGGTGAGAGATCCCAACAGGCTAACTCCCGGAGGACACTGAATTTGGATGCTCAATGGATCATCGAGGAGAACCGTAAGCATAGGATGGAGCAGGATGCTCGGAACCTATTCAACAACAAAAGAAGAGCGGATCGCGAAAAAACTTACCAAAACGAACAAGCCCATTCTCGGACCCCTCGAAGGGGGAGAGAAAGATCCCCTCTCGGGTCCAAGAAGACGAGGGTTGAAGACGAAGGAGATTCAGGACCCCCTCGGGAACAAGACTCCCATCTTGGTCAACCGAGAGGTACTTAACTTCATGACCCCTTTCAGTCGGGAGATCATAGAGGTGCCTAACCCGAGCAAGGTTAAGGTTCCCCTGATCCATTAGTACTCGGGAAACGGCAATCCCGATGATCACATGGCGGACTATAAGGCCCAGATGAGTGTGAAAACCGAGTAAAAGACTACTTGGTGTCGTTACTTCCCGACGACTCTCAAAGGGTTGGCCCTGTTGGTTCTCGGGACTCTCTCCCGACATAATCACAAACTTCTCACTGTTAGAAGCATTGTTCCACCGACACTTCATGGCCGGGTGTCGGCATAAGAAGAAAAACATTCACTTAATGTCAATCAAGCAGCAAGAGCACGAGAGCCTAGCGGACTATATCAAGAGATTCAATGAAGAGTCCCTGAAAATCTCCGACCTCCAAGATGGGGTAGCCTTCACGGCCTTAATGACAGGACTCTATCCAAGCAAGTTCAGATGGGCCTTGGCTGAGAATGTAGTCACTACATTCATTGAGGCCATGAGTCGAGCCCAAAAGTTCATTAAAGCATCAAACATTTGCAAACCTGTCGTAGAGAAGTCGAAATAGAGAAAGAAACAAATCCCTTACCGTGAATCCAATAAGAGCGCTAAGAGCAGCCAAAAACTCCTCCCGAGAGCGGCGGATAATGGGAATGATCCCGGCTTCAACAGAAACAGACGTGACATCTACTTAGATTTGAAACACGAGTCGGTATTACCCATTCCTCCCCCATAAGAACTTTAAAGGAAAGAAGGGATCAACTACTTTGGTGTGAGTACCACCAGGAATGTGGCCATACCACCAAGGACTGTTGGGAATTGAAGAAGGTCTTAGACCACTTAGTTGATCAAGGTAAGTTAAATAGATACATTAAGCACTCTCGGGAAGAGAAGGGGTCGGAGAAGGAAACATAAAATAATAGTGAAAACACCAACGGGTATGTCAGGGTAATTGCAGGGGGGCCATGCCTCGGGGGACCCAACCGGCCGAGCCCGCAAGGCTCACCTCCAAGCAATGAAGCAAAATGTCTTAGAAGTCGAGCCAATGAAGGTGGGGTCTCCTGTCATGACGTTTGGGAGCCTCACCGGCACGTTCATACCCCCATGGCGACCCCCTTGTGATATAGATGAAAATTGTCAACTCCCGGGTTAAAGGGATTCTAGTCGATTGCGGCTCCTCAGCGGATATCTTTATCCTATATTACTAGCGGAAGCTTAAGTACATCGAGAAGGATGTAACCCCGACCAGCCAGCCGCTGATAGGCTTCGGGGGAGGATCTATATACCCCCTCGGGTTTATGAAATTGGCGGTAAGACTCGGGGGAGAGAGAGAAGGGTAGAAGCCTACAAGTCGACTTCTTGGCGGTTGACACCTCGCTGCACTATAAAGCCATCATGGGTAAGCCCACCATGAACAAGATCAAAGCAGCCATCTCGGTATACCAATTACTCTTATAGAACGAAAGAGATGAAGGATAAGTCGGGAAAATCTACGGAGACCAGCAAACTGCCCGGGAGTGTTATACAAACAACTTCAAAACCAATACTTCAGAAGGACGCCCAAAAAAGAGGAACAGGGAAGACCCCATAGACTACCCCACTGGTCTCGAGGTCTACGTTTCAGAAAATCCAAAGTCATATGAATGACCCCAGCAGGTCGAGGAGGACGAAGAAGTAGTAATAGATGAAGATCTCGGGCATGTATTGAGGATTGGCACAAGTCTCATCCCCAAGATCAGAGAAAAACTCATCAACACCTTGCGGGATTAAAAGGATGTATTTGCTTACTTTGCCACCGACATGCAGGGAGTGGACCCCAACTTTGTATCCCATGAGCTAAATATCAAAGAGGGTTTCCGCCCCATCAAACAGAAACTTCGACATCAAGGTTCCGAGAGGAACATAATATTAACATCAGAAGTTAAGAAGCTGATACAGGCGGGCTTTATTGAAGAATGTCAGTACATAGAGTACTGGCAAATGGGGTTTTGGTGAAGAAGGTCAGTGGAGCTTGGCGCAAGTGCGTCGACTTCACCAACCTAAACAAAGCATGTCCCAAGGATAATCATCCCCTTCCTAAGATTGACAGGCTAGTTGACTCAACCGCCAGTCACGAGTTGCTCAGCTTTTTGAATGCCAATGCGAGATATCACCAGATCGATCCCGATGGCGAAATATGACCGAATACACACAACATTCCTTACCACTCAAGGTGTGTACTGCTACAAAATGTTGCCCTTTGTTAGTCTTGGACGAACACTTAAGCAACTACAAGAGGGGGGTGAATTGTAGTTGGAGAGATTTTCAAACTTTTGCGGAAATAAAAGAATGATTGAGTAAGACAGAAATAATTGCATGAATTAAGAAAGAACTAGGAACACGAGATTTTTACAAGGAAAACTTCCTAGGCCCAATAGGAAGAAAAACCTTGACCACGAGGGATTTTGACTCAATTTTCTTTAATCACTTTTAGGCCAAAAGACTCGCTTTTGTACAACCTAAACTTGGACCAACTCTGTTCCTCTAGGAACTGGTTTCCTGTCAGCCTGTTCCCCCTGAACAGTTGACTTCTCCCTTGACTTCACTCAAAGTCTTTTCTCTTTCTCTTTTTCTCTCAAAATAATTCCAGACTTAGATTCACTCAACCCAATCTATAATACATCAATTTCTAAGAAGAAGAAAACCGAATGTACTTTCTCTAAGAATATTACATAAAATTCTGAAAGTATATTTTTGAGATCATTACAAAACTCTATTTGTAGGGACCTTTTCTTCTCGAATTCTTCTCCACGATCTTCTCCAAGATCTTCTCCATTATCCCACGTAGCTTCAGCCACTTCTCCACAATGTATCCGTAGTGATAATCCCGTTGGTAGTTGGCTTCCTTAGACGTAGCCACTTCTCCACGTTCGCACGCCTTAAAAATAGAGTAGATGTTGTGGTTCCTAAAATGTAGGAACTACCTCAACGTTCTATTTTTAAGCGCATCCTTAGGTTAGTGATTGGCGGCTCCTAGATTGTAGGCAACCGAATGAAGATGCTGCACACATACTAACTCATCACAATATTATGGAACCTTAATATATTCAATTTGTTACATCCATAATATTAACCGGATATCACAAATAAGTTATAAACAACTTAATCTTGATTAAACACCTAATCAATTCGTCATAAGTTATTTAACATGTTATTTGTGAAATATAAAGATAACTAAACTAATTCAAAACTGAAAAGAATAAATCTAATAAAATAAAATAAACAAAACAAGAAAAATAAATCTAAGACATATAAAAATTACTTCTAACATAATAAACTAAAACCCAGATTTAATAAACTAAAATCATGTAAACTTTAATTATATGTCATTATCAAAATAGTGAAATAACAATATCCCCCTTTTTTATTATGACAAATAATTAATTTTTTTTTTTAAGTTTTCATGTTTTTGAAGAAAAGCTACAAAGATTAAGAAAATAAACTACACAAACTATTCACAATCTAACCTAGTTAAAACTCTACTGAGAATGGGAACAGGAGCAGACGTGACTAGGAACAGGGATGAGAAAAATATACAAAGGAACTAAGATAAGAAAATTTTTATACACTTATATCTCTTCCCCCTTTGTCATTATCAAAACCAAGGATTGTACCTGCAGCACTAGAGAGTCAATAGTCTAGGCAACAAGCAAGTTACTCAAATAGACATCTCATAATATTAGCCATCCAAACACACAAACAGAATAGGCATGCAGAGAGCAACATTATAGACAACAATAATCAGTCAATACGCAGAGTAAGGCAAAAAGAAAGTGAAGAAAGTAAAGAGAAATTAAAAGTACTTCATGTGTCTTAGAAGGACACAAGAAGAGAAATCCAAAAGATTGTTTAATAATTATAGCAAAAAAAAAAAAAAACTTGTTCAAATTGTCCAAAGTTAAGAGAAGTTAGGGTTTGGTTCTTTTGAAGAGAGAGGAGACCACATAATCTATCTTGGAGAGCACACCATCCACCTTGTTCCTGATCCCAATATCAGCATTCTTAAAAGCAAGCATTTGATCTTGCTGCTGAGAGTCCAGAACATTGACAGTAGCTTCAATGGCATTTATCTTGGTGTGCAGAAGAGTCAAGGAGTCCTGAATTTCCCGGAGTAGCTTGTTAAGCCCAGTTGTAGAGAGTAATGGAAAATCCATAGTGGTAGAAGGGACAGGATCAGAATCTAGGTGAATGAATACTGTGTCACCTTGATCCTGCTCTTTCTGGAACTTGGACCCAGCCAACCTTTTGCTCTTCCTGACAGACCCACTGGCAACCCCTTGTTCATCCAACTTTCTCTTACTACCCACTTCAACCTTTATCGAAGTTTCTTCTCTCTCAAAATCTATCTTCCCATTTACCAACCTCAAGCTCAGCCTAGTCAGAGTTTCTTTTGTAAGATAATTTTGAGCATTGGTAACTCCATTTATGTTCAACTTAGCCCTACCCTTAATGTAGTCCTTGTAACCCTCATGCGGAACATCAAACCATTCCCCCAGTTTCTTCTCAGTAATGGTAACTACAGACCCATTGACAATTGACACACACACACGCCCTCAGTTATGGTAAACCCAGAACAAAAAGCTTTCATCTCCTTTTCATAAAGACCCTCATCTATGCTAACAATTTTTAACCACTTCTGAAATTTTAAAATTTTCAATAACTCATTCCACTTAGACTTTTTGCACCATGCAATGTCTACACAAAAGCCCACAAGAAATTGTGAAGATTTTGTTTTCTTACCTCGTTTTGTAGGTACAGTATTTTCTTGTTCTTATTCGCTTTCAATCTCGTTATCACCTTCTTCCTTTTTCGGAGAGAGAGAAACAGGTGTAGAGGATGCCGATTTTGACCCGAAGAATCTGCGTCATTCTTGGATGATTCTTGAGCACTTAATTCATCATGAGATGGTGTTTTCTCTTTCGGGAAATTTTCATGATCACCAGAATTTTGAGTTTTGGAAGACATGGTGACAGAGTTTTGGTGTGAGGTTGAAGATGAGAATGAGGAGAGAGAGAGAGACTTGTGAGTTGATGTGAGAGAGAAATTATGAGGGTCAGTGATTTGATGTGTTGGGTTTATAAAGTAATCATGATTCCGTGTGAAAAAAATGGAGAGTTAGGTTTAATGAAACGGTTTAGGTTTTTGGAAGGCAATTAATGAAGTTTCTTCATTTAACCTTAGATTAATTGAACGTGTAATTTTGGCCATAATTCAGATTAATGTTTTTAATTTTTGGACGAAAAGGTGTGAAAAGAAAAAGAAATAAGGAAATGTGGAGGTAAATTAGAAAAATGGAAAAAAATTTACTCTTGCATATGATAAAAATGTGTCCATAATATACAAACTACATACGTACCAAATATGTGCAAGGACACTAAGGGTAATATTCAGAGACATATGTGAGTCCTTATACTTGACCCTAGGTGTATGAAAATTAATTCATGAAGGTTGCAGGACATACTTAGTAAGAAACAATTTGGGGGGAATCAACATCATGTATTACATTTAAACAATTTTATCATTCCTAGTTCCAAGCGTATCTTTTCAAACCTGTCCCTAGATAGAGGTTTAGTCAATATGTCAGCTATTTGATTTTCAGTAGGACAGAAATCAACTTTGACTAATCCCTTCTCTACATTGTCTTTTAGGAAATTATGCCTTATGTGAATATGCTTGACTCTAGAGTGATGAACTGGATCCTTGGAAATGCAAATAGCACTAGTGTTATCACAGAATATAGGAACACACTTGAATTTCATGCCAAAGTCACGTACCTATTGCTTGATCCACAATACTGAGAACAGCATGCAGCAGCTGCCACGTATTCAGCTTCTGTGTGGAAAGAGCAACGGTGTTTTGTTTCTTTGAGCTCCAAGAAACCAAGCTTGATCCTAGGAACTGGATAATCCCGATGTACTTTTGCGATTCACCAAGTCTCCAGCATAGTCAGCATCGGAATAGCTTACTAGATCAAAGATGTCACTTCGAGGATAGAACAAACAAAGTCATCACTTCCTTTCAAATATCTAAGAATCCTTTTGACAACAATCAAATGGGATTCCTTAGGATTTGATTGGAATCTTGCACATAAACCAACACTAAAGGATATATCAGGCCTACTAGCAGTTAGATAAAGTAAGGAGCCAATCATACCTCTATGAGTTTCTGATCTACGGACTTACCACTTTGATCCTCATCTAACCTTGTACCTGTTCCTATAGGAGTATGGTTTGTTTTGCTTGATCCAGTCCATATTTTTTCAATAACTCTTTTACGTATTTTTGTTGATGGATCATTGTTCCTTTTCAGTTTGCTTGATTTGCAAACCGAGAAAGAAGTTTAACTCTCCCATCATACTCATTTCAAATTCACTACGCATTAACTCAGCAAATTCTTTACAAAGAGATTCGTTAGTTGCACCAAAAATTATATCATCCACATAAATCTGAACCACTAGGATGTTTGTTCCTTTGGATCGAAGGAACAGGGTCCTATCAACTTTTCCTCGTATAAATCATTAGAAAGTAAGAATTTTGAAAGTCTTTCATACCATGATCTAGGAGCTTGCTTAAGCCCATAAAGAGCTTTATCTAGCTTATAGACATGATTCGGAAGATCCGGGTTTTCAAAACCAGGAGGTTGTTCCACATAGACGTCTTCAATCAAATATCCATTTAAAAAGGCACATTTGACGTCCATTTGGTACAACCTAAAACCCATGAATGATGCAAAGGCAATCAAAATTCTTATTGCTTCTATTCTAGCTAGAAGCAAAGGTTTCATCAAAGTCAATACCTTCTTGTTGATTGTACCATTTGGCTACGAGTCTGGCTTAGTTTCTTATGACTGTTCCATGCTCGTCTAGCTTGTTCCTGAAGACCCATTTTAGTCCAATCACCTTTTGGTTTTTAGGCTTGGTCTCAAAGTGCCAGACCTTGTTCCTCTGGAACTCATTTAGTTCCTCTTGCATGGCGTTTATCCAGTCAGACTCCAGTAAGGCATCATTGTGATCTCGTGGTTCTGTCATAGACAAAAAGGCATGGAAAGCACAGAAAATTTTTCAGTTGGGATCTCGTTTGAGTTCCCTTTTCAATATCACTTACTATTAAATCCAATGGATGGGATTTTAAGTGTTTCCACGGTCTTGGTTCAAATCTTCTTGTCTCTGCTCCTCCAGTTTGAGGAGCTTCATTCATGTCATCTACTGGATGAATTTTTGGTGCTTGTTCCTCCTTTATACACTAGTGGAAAAATGAAGAAGGGCTGCGCTAAAAAAGGCATGTAGGGCTGCGCTTTTTGACAGCAGCCCTTTCAGTCGCAGCCCTTCACTTTTTAAGTAGGGCTGCACTAGAAAAGCGCAGCCCTTAAGCTAGAAGGGCTGCGCTAGTTAGGAAAAAGCGCAGCCCTTCTAGCCCAGAAGGGCTGCGCTAGTTAGGAAAAAGCGCAGCCCTTCTGGGCTAGAAGGGCTGCGCTTTTTCCTAACTAGCGCAGCCCTTCCTACCAAAAAAAAAAAATAAAAAAAAAAAAATTTTTTTTCGTCATTTTTTTACTCATAATCTCACATTTTCTGAAATTAAACAGAAGAGAAGAGAAACGAAACGAAAATACTAAACCCAAAACAATAAAAAGAATGAAACGAAAATGAAAAAAAGGAACAAAAAACAAAATATACAAAGAGAAGTATACAAGAACATTAATCAAAACAAAGATGAAAATACAAAAATTATATCAAAGAGAAGTATACAAGAACATTAATCAAAATAAACAAAGAGAAGTATACAAGAATAACATTAATCAAAATAAACAAAGAGAAGTATACAAGAACATTAATCAAAACAAAGAGAAGTATACAAGAACATTAATCAAAACAAAGAGAAGTATACAAGAACATTAATCAAAATATAAAAACAAAGAGAAGTATACAAGAACATTATAGATCTGAAAATACAAGAACTACAACCTAATAATGTTTAAATACATAAAACAAAACCCAAATACATAATTTAAGGGAAAAAAAAAATTTCGGAAAAACTTAAAATGGGTATTTGGAGGCTTAAACGAACTCGGATGGCTTAAAAAGCCTAAACGTCACGGCATAGCGGTGAGTTTGACTCGTTGGCTCGTTCCGCTTCCGAAAAGGTATCACAATAGGCAATCGGACTCCGTTGCCATGTTTAGTGCAAATCATTTCAAGGTTTTTGTCGCAAATGTTTATGGGAGTTTTTGAGAGAGAAGAGAGGATGAGAGAGAAGAGAGGATGAGAGAGAAGAGAGGAAAGGAATAATGAGGGACGTGAGAGAGGAGAGAGAATGAGGGATAATATATTTGACGAATCCCGCTCAATATTTCAAAGCCCGCGATTCCGAAATTTCAAATTTTTTCAGGAAGGGCTGCGCTTTTTTAAAAAAGCGCAGCCCTACTAAGCCGAAGGGCTGCGCTTTTTAAAAAAGCGCAGCCCTTCACTTAGTAGGGCTGCGCTTTTTTAAAAGCGCAGCCCTTCTTACCTACAGAAGGGCTGCGCTTATTTAAAAAAGCGCAGCCCTACTAGTGAAGGGCTGCGCTTTTTTTAAAAAGCGCAGCCCTTCTGCTTAGTAGGGCTGCGCTTTTTTAAATAAGCGCAGCCCTTCACTAGTAGTGCTGCGCTTTTACGAAAAGCGCAGCCCTTCCTGCGCAGCCCTTTATGTTTTTTCCCCTAGTGATAACAGGATCAGGAGCAGCTATCTCTTCTTCAGAAATATGCTTTTTGTCGGTTTCTGCAGGTGTTAGTTCCTCATCAATATTTACTGACTCCTCAATACGAGTCAGTCCTATTTCAAAGTCATTTTCATGACTTGGTTCCTGCAGAGAGTTAGTTTCATCGAAAATAACATGGACACTTTCCTCAACACACATTGTTCGTTTGTTGTAAACTCTATATGCCTTACTACTTAAAGCATATCCAATAAAAACAGCCTCATCGCTTCTAGCATCAAACTTTCATAAATTGTCTTTACCATTGTTATGTACAAAGCATTTACAGCCAAAGATTCTAAAGTACGAGATATTGGGTTTTCTTCCTTTGAGTAGCAAATAAGGGGTCTTCAAGACAATAGATCTTAGCATTACTCTATTGATTATGTAGTATGCAGTATTCACTGCTTCAGCCCAGAAATTCTTCGAAAGATTGCTTGCTATGATCATTGTTCTTGCCATATCCTCCAAAGTGCGATTCTTCCGTTCTACCATGCCATTTTGTTGTGGAGTTCTAGGAGCTGAGAAGTTGTGATCAAGACCTTCATTTCTGCAAAACTCATCAAATTTTGAGTTTTCAAACTCCTTACCATGATCAGAACGCAAGTGCTTAATTTTAAAACCACTTATTCTTTGAGTTCTTTTTGCAAAGTGAACAAATTCATCAAATGTCTCATCTTTGCTATGGACAAAAATAACCCAAGTGTATCTTGAATAATCATCAACTATTACAAGCACATATCTCTTACCAGATCGACTTTGGATTCGAACAGGGCCACACAAGTCCATATGAATCAATTCAAGAGGACTTTGTGTGCTTACCATTTTTTTTGATTTGAACGAGGATCTAACTTGTTTACCTTTTGCGCAAGGTCCACAAACTTCATGGTTTGAGACTTTGGTAGTTGGTAATCCAACCACCAAGTTCTTACCACTTAGCTTCTAGAGTAATGCCATACTTGCGTGACCACATCTTTTATGCAAAAGAAGTGGTTCATCATCGACGGCACTTAAACACGTTAGATTGTTCCTAGGAACAAGGTTGAGATCAACAACGTAGGTGTTCCCTTTCCTTGTTCCTTCTAGGATTTTGGTACATGTTCCTGCATTAGTTACTACACAATGTTCATCGGTAAAATTTACACTGTTTGCTTTGTCGCAAAATTGAGAAATACTAAGCAAATTATGTTTTAAACCCTCGACCAAAAATACATTGTCTATGGAATGTGACTTAGACTTTCCTACCTTCTCAATTGCAACTATGTTACCGGTAAGATTGTCTCCGAAGCTCACAGTTCCTCAATCATAGGCTGAAAGCGAGAGAAATTTCTCTTTATCTACTGTCATGTGTTTAGAACAATCGCTATCGAGGTACCACAGGTTGTTTTCCCTCACTTTAGCCTGTATCAAAGCGATCCGTCAGTGGTAGGAACCCAGTTTGACTTGGGTTCCTCTGTCAGGCTTGCATTTCTCTTAACTTTCCAAACTTGTTTAACTAAGTGGGTGTTCATTTCAATATGTTCTTCTTTGGAGGAACAGTCAGACACTAAGTGTCCACTGTTCCCACAGTAAGAGCATATTCAGCTGCTTGGAAGATCAACATATTTTTTTCATTTTGTTTTTCTTCTTGTGATTGAAACCTAGCCCACTTCTTACTTCATTTTTATATTTTTGTATCCAGCTTACTGGATCAGGAAGAGTCGTTCTTGAACATTCCATTTTCTCTTTAACTTTTCGAACTCGGATCTGGTATTTATAGAGGAACTGGTTCCTTCGGGAACGAATAGTTTCAATTCAGCCATTTCCATATTCAAGAAATAATTTTCATTTTTAGTATTTTCAAAAGCTTCTCGAATACGTCGCTTTACATCAAAGACTTCAAAGAATCTTTCCTTAATGTTTGCATTAACTGGTTTAAACCAATTTGAATGACCTTCGGTGACTTTTAAGGCTTTTTCTAAATTTTCTTCTCTAAGACAAATGGCCTTGTAGTCATCCAAGGTTTCCAAAAGTAGTTTTATTAATTGATTCTTTGAAAGTTCTTTTAACTCTTCTTCAATAACATTTATGCGTACCTTGTTGTTTGGCAAGTCTTCTTCTTCTCGTCTTTTTTGCCATGAGACATAAATAAGCTGTCTCCTCTTCTGGTTGTTTGCTCCTCGTCTGAATCGGATTCTCCCCAGGCAGCTACCATGGCCCTTCTCATATCAACTTTTGAGAAAGGTTTTTGTTGTTCCTTTCCCTTCTCCTTGTACTTTCCTTCGCTCTTTTCATTTTCCCAGAGAGGGCATTCCTTTATGAAGTGATCCGGACTTCCACACTTGTGACAGCTTAACTTTCCTGGCTTTTTCACATTCTTCCCTTTGTTTTTCTTGTTGAAGAACTTTTTGAATCTTTTCACGATCAGTGCTGCCTCTTCATCGTCTGTTTCTGAATCCTCTAGGTCATCGGACTTGAGAGCCAATGCCTTAGGCCTATTAGAGTCAACCTCATGAGTTCCTAGATGGATTTCATGTGTCAACAAGGAACCGGAAAGTTGTTCGATATTGAATGTGGTGAAATCTTTTGTGTCAAGCAGGGCAGTAACCTTTGCCATCCATTTTTCATCCTAAGGAAGACTTCGTAGAACTTTTCGTACTTGTTCCTCGGGAGTGATGATCTTTCCTAGAGATTCAAGTTCATTAATGATGTTGGAGAATCTTGTGAGTATCTCTTGAACAGACTCCTTAGGCTTCATTTGAAATAGCTCATATTTGTGCATGAGCATGTCAATCTTTGATCTTTTAACTTCGTTTGTTCCTTCGTGAGTAACTTGAAGAAGTTCCCACATTTGCTTGGCTGATTTGCATCCCATGATTCGATTATGTTCATGGGGACCAAGACCACAATGGAGAATCTTTTTGGCCAAGTTATTCATCTCCATCTTGTCGAAGTCATCCTTATCATATTTGGAGAGTGGCTGGGGATTTCTTCACCTTTTTCATTTCTCTGTGATTTTGAAGTCACCGATCTCTATTACTCTCCAAACTTGATAATTTTCGGCCTTGATAAATATTTGCATACGATTCTTCCAGTATGGATAATACTTGCCATAAACATTGGAGGACGCTGAGTTGAGTAACCTTCTTCCAATCTTTCTGCTGATGTGTTCATCATTTCCAGGAACTAGCTCCTCAGTGTTAACTGATTTTGGAGGAACTAGGCTCTGATACCAATTGTTATTGGACGAACACTTAAGCAACTACAAGGGGGGGGGGGTGAATTGTAGTTGGAGAGATTTTCAAACTTCTTGCGGAAATAAAAGAATGATTGAGTAAGACAGAAATAATTGCATGAATTAAGAAAGAACTGGGAACACGAGATTTTTACAAGGAAAACTTCCTAGGCCCAATAGGAAGAAAAACCTTGAGCACGAGGGATTTTGACTCAATTTTCTTTAATAACTTTTAGGCCAAAAGACTCTCTTTTGTACAACCTAAACTTGGACCAACTTTGTTCCTCTAGGAACTGGTTCCCTGTCAGCCTGTTCCCCTTGAACAGTTGACTTCTCCCTTGACTTCACTCAAAGTCTTTTCTCTTTCTCTCTTCTCTCTCTTTCTCTTTTTCTCTCAAAATGATTACAGACTTCGATTCACTCAACCCAATCTATAATACATCAATTTCTAAGAAGAAGAAAATCGAATGTACTTTCTCTAAGAATATTACATATAATTATGAAAGTATATTTTTGAGATCATTACAAAACTCTATTTGTAGGGACCTTTTCTTCTCGAATTCTTCTCCACGATCTTCTCCATTATCCCACGTAGCTTCAGCCACTTCTCTACAATGTATCCGTTGTGATAATTCTGTTGGCAGTTGGCTTCCTTAAACGTAGCCACTTCTCCACGTTCGCACGCCTTAAAATTAGAGTAGTTGTTGTGGTTCCTAAAATGTAGGAACTACCTCAACGTTCTATTTTTAAGCGCATCCTTAGGTTAGTGATTGGCGGCTTCTAGATTGTAGGCAACCGAAGATCCTGCATACACACTAACTCAACACAATATTATGGAACCTTAATATATTCAATTTGTTACATCCATAATATTAACCGGATATCACAAATAAGTTATAAACAACTTAATCTTGATTAAACACCTAATCAATTCTTCATAAGTTATTTAACATGTTATTTGTGAAATCTAAAGATAACTAAACTAATTAAAACTGAAAAGAAGTAATCTAATAAAATAAAATAAACAAAACAAGAAAAATAAATCTAAGACATATAAAAATTACTTCTAACATAATAAAATAAAAACCAGATTTAATAAACTAAAATCATGTAAACTTTAATTATATGTCATTATGAAAATAGTGAAATAACACCCTTCGGGCTAAAAACGTAGGAGCTACTTACCAACGAGTAATCAACAAGGTCTTTCAGGAGTAACTGCGGAGAAACATTGAGGTGTATGTGGACGACATGATCATCAAGAGCAAAAGAAATGGGTGTTCGAGGTAAAATGGGGGAAGTGCCTCGGGTTCCTGTTGGATGAAAGGGGAATTAATTGAGGCTAACCCCGACAAAATTAACACAGTGTTAAACATGTCCTCGCCAAGGAATGGTAGAGAAGTTCAGAGGCTAACAGGGTGCCTAATAGCGTTTGATCGCTCCCTATCCCCCTCAGTTGACAAGAGCTTACTATTCTTCAGAGCACTCAAAAGGAAAGAGTTTGACTCGGATGACGAAGCTGGGCGGGATTTCCAGCAGCTGAAACAAAACTTGGCAAACTTACCCAAACTCATATCACCCTTGCTGGGAGAAACGCTCTACATCTATCTATCGGTATCAGAATATGCTCTGAGCACCGTGCTTGTAGCGGAGAGAGAAGAAGCTCAACACCCAATGTACTTCATCAGCCACGCTTATAGAGGAGTTGAAGCAAGATACAGCCAGATTGAGAATATAGTTTTCACGCTAATATTGGCGAGTCGGAAGGTGAAACCATATTTCAAGCGCACCCTATCAAGGTCCTAACCGGACAACCTATCAGAAAGGTGATTGAAAGCTGGAATTATTCGACTTGAATGATCTGGTGGGCAGACTTCAGGCTGGAATATGAGCCTCGAAGAGCAATCAAGACCCAAGCCTTAGTGAATTTCTATCAGTAAATATAGCTCCCGATCCATTGACGAAGAAGAAAGAGGGTCGTGGGAATTACAAGTGGATGATTTAGCAACCAAGGCGGGGAGTGGCGTCGGGCTAGTAATCATATCCCCACTCGGGGATGATATGAAGTACGCTATAAAGTCGACTTTTGGCTCAAACAATGAGGCGGAATACGAAACTTTGATCCTCGGTCTCCAAATTTGTATGAACTCACGGCTCAGACAATGACGGCCAAATCTGACTCGCAGTTTATAGTAGGCTAGGTCTCGAGGGAGTACGAGGTCAAGGAAAATAACATGAGGATTTACCTCAATAAGATTCGAGAACTTACCAGGAAGCTCTCCTCATTCAACATACATCATTTCCCGAGATCGGAAAACCAACAGCAGATGCCTTTGCCCGTATGGCAAGCTCACCGGAGGGGTTGACCCCACAAACATCATCTGGGAAGTCTAGGAACAGTCGAACATTAACTCACTCGAAATCCACACATTGAATAGAATAGATACCTGGATGGAGGAAATTATAAGCTTCCTCAGGGATGACACGCTGCCCCCGGGAGATATAGAAGTAGAGGCCTTGAAGAAGAAGTCGGATTGTTTCATCTAGCACGAAGGGAGCCTTATACAAAAAGTCCTACACTCATCCCTTACTGACACTACTACATTTAAAGTCTAATGCAACACCTAAAATCCGTTGCATTAGGGGCCAAATACCGTTGCAGTAGACCTAAGACAACGACTTCCAACCTTTGCATTTGAAGGCGTTGCTGTAGGTCTAATGCAACGACCTTTTGGACATATTGCAACGGCTACCACAAAGCTGTTGCAATAGGTTTAAATAATCGTTACGTTCTCTATAAGGTCTATTGCAACGCCTCCATATCTATTACAACGCCATTCGATAGCTATTGCAATGACCCTAATATTCATATTGTGTCCCATTTTGGCTTCTATAGCAATGCCTCCTTATATATTGCAACACTATCATATAGCTATTGCAACGCCTTTATGACGGAATTTTTTTTTCATTTCTTGTGGGGATATTGCAATGATTATTACTGTAACCTACCGAAAACCTATAATATTACATCCCTGGATATATATTAGTAACGATGCAACAAATGCAAAAATACTCTTGAAATGCCAAAAGTAATTATCATATCTGTATTATAATTTCCAAAAACTAATTAAACTAAGAGTATACATGACAAATCCTAATTAACGAAAATTAATGGACTTAATCAAACTCAACTAATATATATTTGTTTTAGTACCACAAATGCTTCTAATAAGTACATATAGATCATTTTTCTTCTAACCACCAAGTACCGCATCACTATAATATTGCTAGCTAAATCTGACCGATAGTGTGTATAATGAGACGTCTATGTTTTGATCTCCTCCAGTTGGTTCATTATTCACTTAAAAATTCAAAACATTGTAATAGTTAGTAAACGTACACCATCAACAACACAAAAAAAGGAGACAAACGCATTATTGCTATAATAAGAATAATGTGGGATGGAGATGACAATATAAAAGAGACAAAATTACAGTAGCTTGCATTATTAATCTGAATAACATGGAGGCAGCTCTTTCACACAACAAGAATCCGTGCTTTT
Source organism: Beta vulgaris subsp. vulgaris (assembly GCF_026745355.1). Lineage (NCBI taxonomy): Eukaryota > Viridiplantae > Streptophyta > Magnoliopsida > Caryophyllales > Amaranthaceae > Beta > Beta vulgaris. The sequence continues at coordinate 25,732,614 of NC_079207.1, read as the reverse complement.
AGCGTCTGAATTTACCGTCCGGCACCGTAAGCGGACGACAAATTCAACATTACCGTCGGATAACAATCTGACGCAAATTAGAGTCCGTTTTTCTAAAATTAGCGTCTGTTTATGGAGCAGACGCAAATTAGTGTCCCTTTATCAAAAATTAGCGTCCGACTTTTAACCAGACGGTAATTAGCGTCCGTGCTTGATTAATTAGCGTCTGAAAATGCGGACGCTAATTATAATCCATATTAAAATAAAATCGACCATATACCCGTTCAAACACGTAGGTGGCAGCCCTTTGCTTTCATTCTCCTCATATAATAAGCCGCTCAAACCCTAACTCCCTCAAACCCTAACTCCCTCCTCTTTCACCTGTCAAACTCTCATTCTCTCTCTCTGACTTACGCGGCCCTCCCTCCCCTCTCTCTCCTCTTCCGACCCTAAATCCCTAAATCCCCTCTTCGGATCTAACTACCATGCGGACACAGCCTCAACCGCCCAAAACCATCAAGCAACTCCGCACGATCCATCGTTTTTGTCGCGTCATTGAAACTATTTGTCGCCGCCGAAAGTGCTCGTCGCGTTCATCGAAGAACTCCGCTCAGCATCGAAGATCCGGTGGGTTTTCTGGTTTTTTGGTTCGTGGGGTGGGTGGGTTTTCTGGGTTTTTATTAAAATTATTTTTTTTTATATTTTTCGATATTTTTTTTGTTTTTCGGGGGTTAGTATTGTGGTAGATCTATGTTTTTTTATGAACATCTTTGTCCTTTTTTTTTCTAAAAAAAATTCCATCTTCCCTATAAAGTATTTGTATATATTTCAGTTTGTTTTTTAAAAAAAAAAAATTGGGTTTTGTTGTTTTTTAATTTTGTTTTTTAATTTTAATTTCGTTTTCTGTTTTTTTTTTTAATTTATTTTCTGTTTTGATTTTTCGTACTTATTTTTTGTCATTCTGTTTTTATTATGAGTTTCGGGTTTGTGGGTTATGGGTTCGGATTTTATTAATTTTTCAGTTAATCTTTGGTTATTTTCTTGTTAATTTGGTTAATTTTGGTTAATCTCATTTAATTATGCTTGGGTTAAATTTTGGTGTTAATGTTTTGTTGTTTTAATTCTATGGTTGCAGATCTTGGTGGTTGCAGATCAGATGTGTTCAAGGATTATTTGAAGAGATTGAATCCAAATATTAGTTGAATAGATGTATTTTTCTTTTTAATAAGTGAATAGAAGTATTTTTGAAATACTGTCTTCCATATGAGAAGAGATTGGTTTTGTTTCATATTCTAGTTGATGTAATCTTTTTCTTTAACATTTTAGTTCAAGTAATTTTGTTCTAGATATTACTGAAGGATGTAAAATATATTGCATTTACCATAATAATTAATAAGAAGTACTTCCATTTATGTTTCAATTTCATGTTTCAATTTCAATGTTTTTTCTTTTCATTTTGTGTTCACATTATTGGCCATTTAGCGCTGATTGTACTGAACATTTAGCGTCCGATTTTGTCCATTTAGCGTCTGATTTTCAGACGCTAATTAGCATCCGTCATTTCAGACGCTAAATGGAAAAATCGGACGCTAAATTTTTAGCGTCCGCTTGTCGGACGCTAATCCAAGTATTAGCGACCAAGGGTTTTGCATCCGACGTTTAGCTTCCGTTGACGGACGCTAATTCTTTTAGCGTCCGATTCCGCTTTTTTAGCGTCTGATTTTTGCGGACGCTAAAGGTTGACATTCTTGTTGTGTCATATCATAAGAAAATGAATGAACAAGGGATTATCTGTGTTTTGAAAACATATACGGCTTTGATGCATAATAACTCTATTAGCAAATTAAGAAAGACATTGATCCTGAATAATTTCAGTATCATTATGTGACCTTACTTGTTTCACATTGGTATTATATCAGTGGAGTCCCTTGCTACCTCACTAGGCAGGGTATGATTCTCCCACTTCCATCTCAGATCTTTGCATGCCTTCTGAACTGTTGATAATTTTATTTTCACACTTCATGCGTTCATTGATTCTCCACTGCATTTGTTTGATTGCTCAAGCCAGACAAATGCAGTTTACATATGAATCAGGTAGTAATATACGTTTCCCGGGCTGATAATTGACTTTAAAAATTTTCATATTGATTTTTAGATATAATTGACAGTTTAAGGCTTGAGGTTGGATTGTGTTTGTATGGCAACGACCTCGAACAACACATCACACCTATTGAGGCAGGAATGACATAGCCTGTTGGAAAGAGGAGGAGAGCAGAAGGTGGGTTTCTTGGTGCAGAATCAATACTCAAACAAATAGTTGATGGTCCTTCAAGGAGGCGTGTTGGGTTTATATCTTCAGGGCCACCTGCTAGAGGTCATAGTGAAATTCAGAATGAAAAAGGACAAAATATTAGTGAAATCACTACTGGAGGATTTAGTCCTTGCCTTAAAAAGAACATAACCATGGGTTATGTAAAGTCGGGGAACCACAATGCAGGCACCAATGCTAACATTGTGGTAAGAGGAAAGCCCTATGGAGGAGTCATCACTAAAATGTCGTTTGTGCCCACCAAATACTACATGCAACTTAGTGAAAATTCCTACCCTCCTGGTTCCTTATATTGTTATAAAGCTTAACATGTTCATCAGAACTCAGTCCTGGAATCTTTTTCTTGTTCTTGATCGAAATTCCTGATCTGATTATAAAATTTCTTTCTCTGCTCCTTGTAGATATTACTTTGCTCTTGTTTCAAACACGTGAGAAAGCCAAAGATATATAATGGCAAAAGGCTCCCAACAACAACTAACAAATTATGGTGTATGTGGTAAGGCCATGGGACACAAAGAACAGTGGTGGTTTGTCACACCAATCCATGCATACATAGACCCATCAATTCAATCATAATGTCAAGATACATGGCATAATTGCACCAGCAAGATTCAGGAAATGTTAGATTTTATTAGTAGTTAGTCACTCCTCACAATGAAGCATAGCAACCAAGGCAGCATAATTGGTTCTGAAGTTCAACTTTCCAAACAAGTTAACCTTAATATCATAATATACTTCAAGTTGATCTAAACATTTATTGCTAGTTAAAGTAGAATTCTGAAACTACACATTTAACAACCCTATAATTTTAGGAAGATAGGAAGTTTTAAACTTTTGTAGAGGCAAAACTAGAAGTTATAAACATTTCTATACACAAAAAGAAATAGTATGTACAACGTTATAACAGGTGAGATGGATTTCGTAATTAAGTATAACTGTCAAAGTTCAGCACCACGGCTTTCAAAACCATCCATTTAGTGGCTATCACATAGCTACAAGTTCAGAGTTCACGTTTTCGAATTAGCGTTATGCATAGAACTTGACCATTTAGTCCGTTAAATATGTAAAGCCACTACATGGACCCATACAACTGCTTTTTCTGTTAGTCTGCCAAGCTTGTTCTAACTTGTCCTTGCCCATTCCCTCCCCCCCTTCTGTTCCATTATATGGATCTGCTAAAGCTTATATCTGTTTTGGCAACAATAAGCGTATAAAAAATGAGACCTCGAGAAACCTACACCCCAGATGAGACCTGTGATCAAGACCTAACTGTATTCCGTTCTCTAATAAACAGTTGCTTTCTACCAGTTTCATTTAAAGCTAATATTCATTAATTTGATTCTTTTTCTTGACTACAGCTAATCTTACTAGTCCTAGACTCCAGTCCCACCATCAACCCCAACAACCACGTCAAACCTAGCCACTAAGCTCTATTTTCAACAACATAAGTAACATCCTTGCATGTGATATAAAATCTCTTTCCACACACACACACAACACACACACGCACACACAATGTGCAACACGCGCGCGCATACACACACACATGTAGAGGCGCGCGCGCACACACACATTGCACACACGCGCACATACACCCACACACACATGCACGCATGCGGACACACACATAATAAAGTTCATGTAAGAAGGCTTTCTCATGAAACAAGTGAGAACGAGATGTAAAACTAATTGACAAGTGATGTAAGTCTAACCTCAAAAGAAAAAAAAATTATATTTTTTGTGAAACAAAATTTATTATCGTGTAATATATGTGAGAAGTGTTGTAACTCTAAAGCAGAATTGTGGTAGCAATAATTCCTTCAAAGTTCACACCTTATGACCCTTTCTCACCAGATCTCGACTCTCCCTATATGTAAACAGATGGTTACATAGATACTCCTTTGTCCCTTATTGTTTTACCCTATTTTCTTGTCAAACTTCTGTAACTTAAATTCAATCTGATAGTTAAGAATACACAAATTCATGGAGAAAACACAACTTCTTAAAATTTGTCTGGTTTTTCAGCTAAATTACAGCTTATGTCCAAAAACCAGAAGAATTATTCAACCCAGAAACAAAAATAACATCAAAAATAAAAGGAACAGTTACGCAAACCTTGTTGTTTCAGAGTAGAGACTTCAAAATTGATCACTTAGAACTTAATTAATACTTAGCAACTGTCAATTTTTTGCAGTTGAGTGGTGTAAATCAGGTCAAATAATTTCTCATCCTCAAGCTTACATATTTTACGAGAGTTTATTATTTTTCTTACTTCATATTAAACTAGATAGATTTGAAAGCCATTCAGACTCAAGGACTGTTTGTTATAATAGTGAGAAGCCATGGTTCAGAGATATTAAGGCATAGAACTTGAAGAAGTCACCGACCCTAAAATTTTCATAATAATTGAAATTGAAGAACATACCTCTAAAGCTCGACTGGTAATTCAAATTGCGCCTCTTTGCTTGAGTTTTCTTGAATAATTTGGCCTACTTTCTGCGTTGAAGACTTGAATTTCGGAGGTATTCGTGAAATCTTGAATTCGTCTGCTTCCTTTGTTTTGCAGATACTCGTGAATTTAGGAATTCATGAATTAAGAAGCTCGGGAATTCCAGAATTCCTCTTCCTCTTAGTTGATAATCACAATTCTCATACATTAAGCAGTTGAAAGATTTTGGAGATTGAAAATTTTTTCAAGCGGATATTCTTAGGAATTCTTAATACTTGATCAGTTACAGTGTGAATGAGTTTTTCTTACTTTGTTTTACGAAAATGTAAGGGTATTAAGTTAGAAGTCCTTTTTTGTAAAGGTTTTGAAATTTCGTGAAAAAAATAGAGGGAAAGATCATTGTTGCCATAAATAATTTCAAATGCAACGACCACCCTTAATTGTCTTGATGTATAATTCCATCTAATTCAACGACAATAAGCAAGTCGTTGCAACAGATATACCTAATGCAACGGTTATTATAAAGTCGTTGCAATAACTTAATTCATGAAGCTAAATTGAAACGAGCCATTGAAATAGATGATCCTACTGCAATAGCTTACTTTAACCATTGCCTTTGATTAAAAATGTAGTAGTAATGAAGATAATGTAATTGCCAATAGAACTATATTTATTGAACAAAAAAAATCTCGTGCATCATGCACTGGCCCAACATGATCTATAAGGAATCTGTTGATGATGAATTATGCAAATTCTTAGATTGGATCTAAGCGTAGGAGACAAAAAAAGTTGGGTGTCCTACCGATGGTGAAGCCATAATGGAGGTTGCAAAAGATATCCTTATAGATCTTCAATTTCATCAATTGTTGATAACTACATTTTTAATCAAAGGCAATAGCTAAAATTAGCTAATGCGAGAATTATTTTTTACACCGGTGCAGTAGGAGCATCTATTGCAACGGTCCATGTCAATTTAGGCTCATGGATTGAGGTACTGCAACGGCTTCATAATGACTGTTGCATTAGGTATATTTATCGCAACGACTTGCTTATTGTCGTTGCATTAGATGGAATTATACATCAAGAGAATTAAAGGTCGTCGCATAAGACATTATTTCGGGCAACAATGATCTTTCACTCTATTTTTTTCACGAAATTTCAAAACCTTAACAAAAAGACTTCTAATTTAATATCCTTAAATTTTCGTAAAACAAGAAAAAAAAAAAGGCATTCACACTGTAACTGATCGAAGTATTAAGAAACCCTAAGAATATTTGCTTGAAAAAATTCCAATTTCCCAAATCTTTCAACGGCTTAAGGTATGAGAATTGTGATTATCTACTAATAAGAAGAGGAATTCAGGAATTCACGAGATTCTTAATATTACAATTCAAAAGGTATGTTCATGAATTCCTAAATTCACGAGTATCTGCGTAACAAAGGAATAGGAAGAATTCAGGATCTCATGAATATCTTCGAAATTCAAGTCTTCATCGCAGAAAGTAGGCGAACCATTCAAGAAAACTCAAGCAAAGAGGTGAAATCCGGATTATCAGTCGATCTTCGGAGGTATGTTCTTCAATTTCAATTGTTATGAGAATTTTAGGGCCGGTGACTTCTTCAAGTTTTATGCCTTAATATCTCTGAACCATGGCGTCTCACTCTTATAACAAATAGTCCTTGAGTCTAAATGGCTTTCATATCAATCTAGTTTAATATGGAACAAGAAATATAATGAACTTTGGAGTAAAATATGTAAGCTTGAGGATGAGAAATTATTTCACCTGATTTACACCACTTAACTACAAAAAATTGACAGTTGTTAAGTATCAATTAAGTTTTACGTGATCAAAAGTCTCTACTCTGAAACAACAAGATTTGCGTAACTTTTCAAGATGTGTATCAATTAAGTTATTTTTGTATATGTTGAATCTTGTTACATTACAAGTATTTATGTTTCGGTAATGTATACTGTCGACTGATGCACAAGTATTATGGGCTGCAATATCATCCATTTGATTCCAGGCACGGCATGTGGTATCATAGGCAGCACTTGGATAAATCAATGAGCTACATAGTTTAAATATATGGAATTTCCATGATAAGATATCCATAAACTGAAAAATGACCCTGACTAAGATAACCTAGATAGCAAGAACAACTTGCTTATTCCAAATAACAATTTATTTTCCATGTATATTGTAGAACTTTGAACCGTATGTATTCTTGAATCTTCCTATGCTCTTAACATTTCTATTTTGAGGAGTGATCCCCTTGGATATTTCTAACCAAGTCTCACACTCTCCTTAATCCATATACTAGAGTTTAATTGCAATCCAAAAGTAAAGCAACTGCATCTGAACCATATCCCGAGTTCAAGTTGCATGTTCCAGACGGAAACTAGTACAACATAAATGATTAAAACCTTTTGTGCTTTTCCAAATTTCACCACTCGGCTGTCAAATTTCAGCATGAAGCGAGAAGTATAAAAAGGAGAAACTTCACCTCATATTTATTTGTACACGTCCAGTTAGCCTATGTTCATGAACATGCTTTCTCATGCCCTATCTAGGGTTAACATCATGAGCAGATGGATCATGAAGGTTGAATTCCAATGCTTTGACATCTCAATAAGCACACAAGTTCTACAACCCAATGGCCAACATGGACAAAAATAAAGGCTATGTGTTTTCCTACCCCCCCCCCCCCCTCCCCAAGGTTAAGAAGTAAAACTTGATATTATTTTTCTGGTTATAGATTGTCCACCACGAGTCAATATCCTTGTAGGCTTATAGCTACCATCATAAACCAAGTTGGTATATTTATTCCGTTAGTTTAGTCAAAGGTATAGGGTGTTAGTTGCACCTATATATTTTGTATATCCCCCCATTATTTCATGGCTTGAAAATGATACAATTTTCAATTGAAAGAGAGTAGCTAATATGTATAATAAAAAGAGAATTCATTAATCTTATGCTTTGTTCCAAGATTACAACAATTAATGAAATTATTTTCCATGGATTGAATATGTTAATTTCTTTTAACAGTAAATATAGCTTATTATTGTAGCTGCTCATTCCCACAGAAAAAAAAACTCTAATTCATTCTTCAAAGAATAACACAATTTTCAAGTTACACAATCTTTTAAAGTATTCTTTCAAGTTTAGCTACATTTTCAACGATCTACACACTTTTCCTTTTTGTTTTTGATGTTATTTTTGTTTCTAGGTTGAAAAATTCTCCTGGTTTTTGGACACAAAAGCTGTAATTTAGCTGAAAAACCAGGTAAATTTTAAGAAGTTGTTGTGTTTTCTCCATGAAATTATGTATTCTTAACTGTCAGATTATCAATTCTGAGATCTACTGTTAATAGCTACTGGTAATGGGCATTGCAATAGCTTTTGCTAATTGGCGTTGTGATAGCCTAACCGTCGCATAATCTACATGAAACCAATGACTCGCATAGTCGTTGCCTAAAATGTTGGTCTAGTGCAACGGTTCATTAAGTTGTTGCAATAGATCCGAAAAGTCATTGCACTAGGCCTATTGCAACGCCTCCAAATGCTACGGTTCAAAACCGTTGCAATAGGTCTACTGCAACGACTTTTGGGCCTATTGCAACAATTTTCGTGTGTTGCCTTTGCCCTTTAATGTAGTAGTATACATAGAACTACAAGAGCATAGTTGGGAAGCTAAATACTTCCAAGAAAGAGCTATTTTGGCGCCAACCAATGAGATAGTGGAGAGAGTCAATGATCATGTTCTATCTACCATTCCTGGATAAGAGAAAGTGTATTTAAGTTCGGATAATATAAGTAAAGAAGAATACAGTTTTAGAGTACATGAAATATATCACACTGAATTCCTCAAGATGCTTAGGACCCCCAAATCATAGCATACGATTAAAGGTTGGTGCGCCACTTATGCATCTAAGTAATATTGATCAAATATCTGGATCATGTAATGGCACGAGGTTAGTTGTTAATCATTTAGGCAATCGTGTTTTGAAGCTATCGTTATTTCCGGAAGCAATGTAAGGTCGGAGAAAATTATTTTATCCCAAGAATGACACTAACTGTGTTTGACTCCACCAAATTTCCTATCAGATTTCAGAGACGACAGTCTCCTTTAATTTAATGGTTTATCTTGCTATGACTATAAATAGATGTCCAAGACAATCTTTGTATCATGTAGGTATGTATTTCCTTAGACCTTTTTTCAGCAATGAAGAATTTATGTTGCCGTTTTCAGAGTTATAAGCAAAAAAGGTCTCAAGATCCAGGGGCGGATCTTTTAAGGGGCAGGACTGGGCCTGGCCCCTAAAAGATTTTGCGGAAAAAAATATAATACAACTTTAGTATATTATCTAGCCCAATAAAAAAAGCCCAAAATATTAACTCACAGCTACTGACATTTCGTAAAGAATCAGAAGTAGGAAATGGGGACCCACTATTGTCAATACTGACATGTGATGGTGATTGGTGATGTTTTGTTATTTTACTTTCCTTCTCTTATGTAATGAAGTACTGACATTTCTTCCTTTTCATTTTTTTTTTCATTTTTTTTGAGGCGTTTTTTTTTATTCATTTATTAATTATTACTAATGATTTTTATCTTTATCCAAATTTGTCATACATATTTTACTTTATGATATATAATTCAAACTTTAACACTAATTACTTATTAGGTGTAAAAACTAATTTACAGTTTAATTAGTTTATTTTGATGTTTTTATACAATACATTTATTTCTTTATTTTGGACCTAGAAATAATATTCATATGTTTTTATAATTTTTAGAATTTTATAGATGTTATTTTAAATTTTTTTGCCCCTAGTAACAAAAGTTCCAAGATCCGCCACTGTCAAGATCCTTTCGTTTGATAAAGAACACGGTATGCGTACAAGTACAAGAAATGTTTACAAGGAAGTGTTTGCAAACATATAAATTGATTAATGCATTTATATTTGTAATTTGTGCTCTTTACCACTCTTATATTATGATTTCATTTTATTTTTGTAATTTGTGTGATTGTTATTAAGTAACTTTATTTATATATGTAATAAAATAATAAATATTTTCGTGCATTATGCACGGGTCATAAAACTAGTTTAAATATACATTTAATCAACCGTTCAAGATTACATTAACGGCCCGTTTGGTAATAGGTTATAAATGGTGGGAATGATAATGCATTATAGTGTAAATTTGTACTAGAAATCCAATGTCATTACGATTATGAAAAATTTACATTAACGGCCCAATGGTAATGCTACTTAATCACAAGATATCCATTTTCTTCCTAAAATCTCGTTACTATCCATTACCACTTGGGAAGGTGGTATTGGGTGGTAATGAAAATTTATAAAGGAAAACCCATGTTTTGTGATAAAGTTTCATTCCCATGGTTATGGACATGTGAACATCTTTACAAATTTACACTAAATTTCATTACCATTACCATTACCATTACCATTACCATTACCACTATATATAACCACTAACCAAACGGGCCGTAATATTTTCCAATCTTGAAACTTAACGTATACTATCTCGCTAGGGAATAATACATAAGAGATACTTCCCAAAGGATGAGGAGGTGATAGGGGAATATAGATGTGGAAAACACAACTTGGGGCATCATAATTCATATGCCATCCTACTCACAACATCATTTTTCTGGGTTCTCAGTGGCTCCATGTTCTTTGCTTCTCTAGTGCTCGTAATATCTCCCCTTTGTTATTTAACCTCTCTACGGTAAGTTTGGGAATATATATTGTGAGCCTGATTAAATATGTTTATAGGAAAATATTTTGGTACGTAAGAATCTGTTGCTATCATAGGGAATTATGAATGCATTTTTCTTTGGATGGATTATGCTAACCATAATTGTAAGGGAAAGAAATTGGTTAAATAGAAAAAATAAAATTGACTTGAGCTATGTAATACTCTAAACATGAACCTTAGTGTTAATCGTGCAAAATGAATCAAAGAGTTTTGGCGATGAATTCTCGATAAAAGTTTTGTTGAAATACTTTTAAATTATTTTAGATCATAAAAGAAATAGTATATATTAATCAAAATAAAGGAAATTAACATAATTTAGAAAAAAACATCATTTATATTTTCTAAAACTCTGAAATTAATACTAACGAATTTTAGCGAACTTTTACATGTAATGATTTTGGTTTGCGTTATTGTTTGCAGTTCATCTTCTTTTACTGGCTCTGCAACTAATTTTATTTTCTTTTTCACACATTAGTGAAAGTTTATAATATTTTGAACAAAATTTTCTTTCTAAATATGCTAAGCACTAGTTCCATCCCTTCAAAGTAGCTTTTATTGACTTTCATATTCAAACTATGCCCAGTTGACCGCTAATACTTTGTCATTATATCACAATGAAGATTATAAATCTTTTTTAAAAAAAAATGAATCTAACACTATTATTTTCAAATCTTAATTCAGCATATTTTTTTTGAAAGAGAAATTTCATTAATTGAATGCCTAACGGCATCTACAATAGATATTAAAGAAAAACAAGATACAATTAAACAAAGTTAAATCAAAATCGTCTTCGAATAAACTATAATGAACCAGATCGAGCAATACAGCGCATCCCTCTTGTATTTGCTGAATCAAACAGTTATTGATGAGGAAGTCTATCATTCTGACATAGTTCTGGAAGAACATTCTTGATCGAGCCATATTAACCGCATCCGAGATTCCAATACCTTCATGTTGAGTCTTGAACTTCAACCACTAAGAACAATTTCTCATACCTAAAAACAAAACAACCACACTCACAACTCCCATAGAGGAGAAGGAGATCTCCACAACAGAGACTAAAAACCCTCTAACAGGGTTTGAAGAAATCTCATAAAGAGATACTAATTTATTCAACAAAAGAAGAAAATAAACTAAAAACTGAAAATAAAAAGGAAAAGGGGGCTTACCATGGATGAAATCATCCATGGCAGCCCCTAACTGATGAAGAATGAGTAGGAGAGGCTAGAGTTTTAGAGAGAAAAAGAGAGAGGGGGAGGCTAGGGTTATTTAATTCAGCATATTATTTTTGAACAAACTTAAGGTTTAATTTGGTATGCTTTATTTGTTAAATTAAAAAACAGAATATTATTTGATTTAGAAGTATAACACTCAAAGAAATAAGAAACTAGAGTTTGAATGTTTGATTATAAGTTTATAACTACCTTTCTATTGTAGATTAGTGACCCATCAATACTTAAGGAAGAACAAACTTGGTAAAAAACACACTATATATTTTATCGGTTGATATCATTAAAAAGTCACAATACATCCAGATAGGAAGATATGGAAATAGAGGAGAGCAAGGAAGGTATTAGGATAGATATATATAGGGGTGGGAAAGAGTAAGTAAATCGATTAATTAAATTTTTAATTTTTGAAATAAATCATATTCCCAAAATATTGGAAAGAAAATGAAAGCTTCTTTTCCCCCTTTTTTCTGCTCTTAATCTTTTCTTCGGATGGTTCTTACAAACACCTATATATAGAATATGATTTTTTATGCTTTCACCGTTTTTTTTAGATGTTACACTTTTGAAAAATTCGATTACCTAGGCAAAATTTCAATGAGAGATTAAAAGAAAGTAAGGGTGGGGATTAAAGGGAGTGTGGAATACCAGTGAGCCGCCACCACCACCAGTGGGCCACACTAGTGCGCCACCGCCGCGACCACCGATGGCACCAAATCGACCACCGACACAACAAAATCAACCATCGACACCTTCTCCCTCCCCTTCCCTAGCTGAACGTGCAACCCCCCCTTCCCTTCTCCTTCCCGTGCAGTCGCGCGACTAGGTTTTCGACGGGTGGGGTTTTCAGCGGGTGGGGTGGGGTTTTCGAGGGGTGGGTGGGGTTTTCAGCGGTAGGGGTGGTGTTTTCGAGGCTGGAATGGGGTTTTCGGCGCGTGGGGTGGGTTTCGGTGGGTGGGGTGGGGGGGGGTTTCGGTGGGGGGGGGGGTTTCGGTGGGGGTGGGGGGGTTTTGGCGGGTGCGGTGGTGGGGAGAAGGGCTACTACAGTGGTGGGGAGGGGTTGAACTGCTAGTGTGGGTGGAGGAAGGAGGGTGGTTAAGTGTTAATTACTAATTTAGGTTAAATTTTGTTAAATTAAATAGGTTTAATTTTGATTAATTGTTATAATAAGGGTAAGTTGGTCATTTTACAAAGAAAAACTTACTAAATTAGGGAAAAAAAGTGTAACATCTAATTTAAAACATGTCGTTTTAGAAAAGTGTAATATCTAATAAAAAACAGAGGAAGTAATTAATTTACCGACTTATTACGAACAACGAGTTACACAATATTACTTATGAAATACAAAGAAGAAAACAATAGATCTTGGTTATTGACGAAAATTATTTCCAGAAAGTGTTTGTATATTGAAGTTATCTAACAGTGTGTTTGGTTCATTTTTAATAAAGGAAAGAAAGGGAAGAGAAAGGAAAAAAAATCTTAATTTCCCATGTTTTGTATAAATTTTCTCTTTCCTTCCGAATTCCCCCGCTTTTGAGAGGAAATGAAAGTGAAATTTTATTAAAGAGTCTTTCCTTCCAATTCCTCCCATTTCCTTTCACTTAATTTTTTTTAATGAACCAAACATTAAAAAGTAATAAATTTCCTTCCACTTCTTTTCCTTTCCTTCCAAATTCCTTCTACCAAACAATCTGTAAGTGTTAGAATCATTTGACATGATCCTCTACACACAAGATTCCCCTCTTAAAATTGTAGCAGAAGTACAAAGGAAAATGCCCCAAACAATGAATTAATTGTTTGAAGGTTATTTGTATAATAATAATAACCTTTGTAAACTCCATTTCTTATTTATCCAGAACAATAGTTATCCATTTTCTTAAATTTTAAAAATATGTGGTGTTTCCAATAATATAAAAAAGCCTCCTTTATATAGACAAATATTAGATGATAAGTTATGGCATTTTAATTATCAATTGATAAGAGTAAAGGGATATATTTCCCACGATCATACTAGTATTGAAAAAGTTTAATAGTCTACTTGAACTCAAGCAAACTAAATCAGTTAGTCAAATCGATGAATTTCAATTACACATGGTTAATGGATTAGGTAATGCAATGGATATAAGGCTCGTCTAGTCAAAAGCGCTATTATTGGACAAGGTCGTTAACGAAATTGGTCATAATTGAATACAGTTGATACAATTAGACCACGATTATATATTTAAAAAATTTCAAACAAGAAAGGGACAAGATATATAGAAGCAAATCACATGAGAATGCTTTTTACATGAGAAACGAGAATGAATCTCAACTACACGATTGGATTAGAGTTACAACACTTGTTCATTAGAGTTATATCCCCTAAAAAAAATTCGAGTCCAAAAAAAAAATTGATTTTTTTTAATATTCTTTTTTTTGGAGTTACATCACTTCTTCATTAGAGTTACATCACTTATTCATAAGAGTTATAGCGCGTAAAATTCATTCTCATTTCTTATGCAAATATGCATTGTTAAATTTTTATGTGTATTCATTTGTCCATTTTTCTTATCCCTTATATCATTACTTTTCTATCGGCCCTCATATTATTAACAACCCTTGTTGCCTCACTCCACTATCAACCTCCGCCGATCCAGCCCGATCCACCTTATAACCAAGTCTAATATCGAGTAAAGTTAAGTAAGTCCGATCGGATCCATTTACAATCAACTACAAACTCTAATAGTTTTCAACGTAGGTATTGCTTATTTTAAGATCAATAGTTTTATATATATTAACACTTGGTTTTTATATTTGTATATATTTTTTTTTTTATCAAAAATTCAACTATATTTATTATCATCATCTTTAGAGGTGCTTGTGATGCCTAGTGCAAGTACACCACTATTTCTAAAAATTATATGCGCCCCTATTCTAATTATAAGGATTTTCTTCCAAATCTATCAAATAGGGTCTGTTAGAAACTATCCAATCACCATGTGGTTGGAGATCCTTCTAGTATCTTGTATTTGAATCTCCGATGAGATACTGCTGATTATATCCACTTTTATGACCTTAATATAGTAAATGAAGTTGATAATATGACTAAAATTTCCATATTAGGAAATATAAGCAAAGAAGCAAAGATTGAAATTAAAATATAATTAGAAGTAGAAGTGGCAATGTCTGCGCAGGTGGAATGGAATAAGATAAATAGAAGACCAGCATCAATCTTATGTCAATCTACTTGCATAGTTACATCACAGTTTACACCACTTATACTTTAAATTTTTATATGAACCCAATTAAAAAAAATTCTCAAAGGCAGATTTGGGTAGTCCATTATATTCACCAATTAAGAAGCTTTACTTATCGATTCCGTAAAAATCTAGTGGAAATCAAGGTGGTCTAATTGGAAGAGACATGTGTGGTGCCAGTATCTAAAGGCTCGGCTAATGATATTTCGGGTTATGCACCCAAATGTCTCCACCAGCACTTTGCATGCTTACCAAATTGCTCATGCATTCTACCCCTCTTTCTTGACTCTTAAAGCACCATGTCATTCTACAAAGAAAACAGTTTAAAATAAAAGAATGGGCTATCATTACAGTGTTAATTTGCGATTATGACAAGATTTGACATAACCAATGTGGGCAGTGCAGCTTAATCTAGTGGTTGGAACTCTATGTTGCGACTTTAGTTTACGGCTCAGAAGGTGATAGTAGTCATCTTAATATTTTGTTGGGATAGCACTCTTTTAGAAGTGTATATTTGATGGAATTACTCCAAAATTGCTACGGGCTTTCATACAATAGAATTGCTCAAATCAATGTCTTCTAATATGGTTTTCTAACTGGTTGATAGAAATAACTTTCTCAGCCTTTTTTCTTCTTCCCCATGACAATCCCCCGCCCTATATTATAAAAAAAAACTGTAATCTTTTACACTTGTGAATGTTCTTTATGTTAGACATCTGATGTTGAATTTGCACATTTTGATCCATAGTGCTTACTCTACTTCAACTGAGGAAGCAATAGCTTTATCATCTCTTTCTTTGTCACAATGCTTTTCCTGCAGTGACATGCATGTATAATGTTATTTACCTGCATACTATTGAAGTATATAAATTTAAGTGTTTATGTAATCTCTAAGGTTATTTTTGTCAATTTTAGCAACTTATGTCAAATTGGAATTGCCAATTAGCACATATATAAGAAGGCGAACAACATACTGAAACAGTATGGTGTGTTAGAGCAGATGGAGGGCTAGATGGTTTTTCGTTTCAACTTTGGGGTGCAGTGGCTGCCCATCTGCAAGTATATCTTTGAATATACTTTTATATTTCAAGGAGCTATTAAGGATATTGAAAATAAGTTCTTTATCCATATCATGCATGTAGATCTGATTCCAGCAGTAGGTAGGAGTTTTTCCAATTGGCTTCCGACTTTCATGCTAAAGTTTCTTCACCAGACTCATTGAATTTTATTATCCTTTTGATGAATGGACCTGGTGGACTATGTATCCTCATTCCTTTTTTTTTGTGCGAGCATTTTAAAGAAAAAACGCTGTTTTAGTAAAACTGATAATCTCATCATAGTAAAAATTCTGAGTTTTTCCTTTCCTTTTTTCTGTCTAGGGGAAAAATTTCTGAGTTTTTTGGAAGTCTTAAATGAGGAAGGACCTCTAAGAAAGAAGAAGTGGAAAGGAAGGGGAGGGGAGGAAAAAAAATCATATGTAAATAAATACTTTTTCCTATTTTAAGGATTAATTTATAGGAATGATCTTATATTTGTGCGGGCTTTTGAAAATGGTCCATCTTTTAATAATTTCAAAATAGTTCCACTTTGTCATCGAATTTATTATAACGGGTCAAAAACTGGTGGTAACTTGTATAAGAGGTAATAGTTTGACGTGTCTAATTTTAATTGGCCTAAATTTTTTTATGCTTTTATCTTATTAAATCACTATTTTCTCTCCTCTTTCTCTCCACTTCTCATAACCACCACCACGACAATGCCAACCCCACCACCGAAATTCCTTCCTCTACCACCACTCCATTAAATCCTTCCTCTCCCGCCTCAATATCGCTGAAAACAATTGCAAAACAACAAGTCCTCCAGTGATTCTTTTTCTTCTTCCTCTTCTCTCCACCACCGCCCCTTCCTTCACCTCACACATGTTAGCACCCTAGTCCTTCTCCAGCAACGACTTCATCGATCACCGATCTCTCTTCTTCAGTCATCATAACTCCTTTCCCAATTCTATCCCTCTTGCTCTCCAATATTTTAACACTCGATTTAGTTTTTCCAGAATTCAATTTGATGAAAACGATAAGAGAAAGATGAATGATAATAACAATAACGATTCAATTGGTGGGAAGGAGAGAGGGAATGTTGTTGATTTTACATTTTTTGGCGAATTTGGAGTTGGATCAATGTGATGCTGTTGCATTGATATTTCTAATGAGTGTGCTATCTGCCGCGTAAGTGTGGGTAATTTTAGTGTTTATGGTTATGTATTCGTGGGCACTTGGGATTGTGTTTGAGTTTATTGGGAATTATTAACGTGCAGTTGGTGGTGGGATCCATGGGAGGCAACATCAAGGGGGTGGGGCAGGGTGGGTTGAGGGTGGTGGTGAGGGAGGAAAAGGAAGGGGAATGAGGGAGGGGGGGGGAGAGAAAAAAAAGGAATTAAGTGAATATAATATGTTCAACTGGTTCCAAGTAAGAAGAGTCATATAAAGAAGATTAGGTGCTAAGATGGAATTATTTTGAAATTATTAAAAGGTGGGACTGTTTTAAGAAGAATGTGTAAAAGTGGGATTATTCATGTCAATTGATTCGTAATTTTATAACCTTATCTATTTTTTTTGGGTATAAAATTTTAGGAGAAATAGGTATCTGGGTCATAGAATAAAAGAGAAAGTATTAATTTATTGGAATATTATGTTGAAGCTAATGTTGTGGCCAAGAAAAGTAGAGTGCGAAAGTTAAAAAAAACAAAACAATAACTGGTTGGATCATTCCAAAAGAAGAGAAAGAAGTGGGTAAACTAATAACGGACGATCCAAAAAGGAAAATGGATAAACTAATAAATTCAAATAGAATAATAATTTATTTCTCATTAAGTATTATTTCCTTCATTTTTTTGTTCTTTCTATATTGACTTTTTTTGATCTCGCAATAAGATTCTATGGTGGAAGAATTAACAGGAAGGAGGGAATATGTGCTAGGCAAAACCCAAGTCATACTTGTTTATTCCAATTGATGTATGCATAATAATGTTTGGCAATTACTCTCTCCGTGTCATTTTAATTTACTCACTTCACTTTGGGGGAGAACCAAGGAGAAAGTACAAAAGGTGGAGAGAACTGAAAAGGTGGAGAGAGAAACTGAAAAGTGTGAGAGAGAAACAAAAGAATAGGTTAAAATATTAAAAAGTGAATGACATGGGTGGAAAAAGAAGATAAAGTAGATGTGATATGTTACCAAAAATGCAAAAAGCAACAGTTTGTAGATTTAAAAAAAGGATTTTTTTCACCAAATACCCCTGATAAATTAACAAATTTACAATATACCCTCAATGTTTCAAAAATTCACCATATACCCCTGACTTTTTAAAATTGTGCACCAAATGCACTTTTTCTAACCACCGTTAAGTGATCGTTAGCTTTATTTACGATTTTGCCATTATAAATCTTAAATCCTAATTCTAATCTAACCCTTATCCTTACCCTAATCTTAAACCTAAACCCTTACCCCAAACCCTAACCCACGCAGCCCACCATCCCTCCACCCCCAGGCCAAACCCCCAGCCCTATCCCCCTCCCCTCCATCGTTGTATCTCCCTCCCCCTCCCCTCCCTCTCTCCTACGTCACAACCCCTACCCCTACCCCTACCCCTCCCCCTCCCTCCCGCAGCCCTGCATCCCCCATAGCCCAAAAATTAGAAAGCCACAAGACCTCCCCCTCCCTCGTTGCCCAGAAATTCGAAAGCCCCCCACCCTCCCCTTTGATGTCGAAAAAACGCAGACCAAACGGACGGGTGTGTTTTTCAAGGGGGAGGGAGTTCTTCGAATTTTTGGGCTACGAGGTGGTGTTTTTCGGGACCTTCCACCATTGTTGAGAGCTTCAAAGGAGGAAAAAGAAGATTGAAGCTATAGAAGAGGACTGGGAAAAGGTGTGTGAACCATTTCGCGAGAAATCGAAGGGGAAGCATGGCGGTTGGAGAAATCAACGAGGATGAGGAGGAGGAGGAAATCGGCGGAAAAGGGGTGGGGGAGGGGAAGCACGGTGGAGTGGGAAATCTACGGAAAGGGAGGGATGGGGGTTGTGGCAGTGGAGTGGAGGGGAGGAGGAGGGGTGGGGGCTGAGGTGGAGGAGAGGAGGAAGGGTGGGGGCTGGGCTGGCATGGGCTTAGGGTTATGGGTGGGGTAGGATTTAGGGTTAGGGTTATAATTAGGGTTAGAGTTACGTTTAGGTTATTAGGATTTTAGGGTAACTAGTTAATGGTGGCACTATCATAAATAAAGCTAACGGCTACTTAACATCCGTCAGAAAAAGGGCATCTAGTGCACAATTTTGAAAAATCAGGGGTATATGGTGAATTTTTGAAATATTGAAGGTATATTGTGAATTTGTTAACTTGTCAGGGGTATTTGGTGAAAAAACCCTAAAAAAATGGACTAAAAAGGAAAGTGTGTAGATTAAAAAGAAACAGAGGCATTATAATTTAAGCTCAAATTTTCAATGTAAACGTTTCAAGTAATTGGTATTGGTTGAGATTAGTAGTCAAATAATGTGGCGATGAATAATTTATGTATAATTCTAGTGCAGCCAGTTACAAATTTCTAATGGGTTTAAACGGGAATTTGAGAAGGGAAAAGTTATTTTAGTTACGTCTACTTTCTTATATAGAGTAGAAGTATAGATTAATTTATGACTAATATATATAAATTGATTTTATCAACTTCTCCCACTCAAAGTCTCAAAATTATTTTAATAGTCAACTTTAGATATTTATTTTCGTTGCACTTGATTTAAACTTGGTTTTAGGTTAGATATAAAAATGGCCTTGAAAATTAAGAACTGCAATTGTCTTAACACAAATTATTAAAATAGGCAGATTAATTTTAACATAAAATTAGACGAATGTAATCCAATATTAAATTTTTCTAACAGGCCCATTCCATTTCACTCTAATCCAATATCATCCTAGTCATTCATTCTCTTCTCTTTCCTTCGTTTTCTTAATTCTCGAACTACAACAGACAATTTCAAACAAAAAAACTAGGTAGTCTTACAAAACATATTAAACTAATCACTAAATGGATAAAACTACTCACTGAACGGGTTTGAGAAAGTCATTATTGAATAGATTAAAATGGTCACGAAATATATTAAATCGGTCCCTAAATAGATTCAAATAGTCACTGTATTAAAAAAAAAGTGACATGTTTTCTTCTTAATTTAATATGGACTTGGGTCGTGCCTAATATTAAACTAAAAGTGGGTGGTTTCTTACAAGACCTATTATTGTCTTAAATTAAGAAAACATCAAATAGGATGAAATCTGATCACGGGTCATAAAAAGCGGGGTATGTTGGGTCTTAATGCGATCTAATCATATTGCGGAAACAAACCTTTTGTCAGGATTCATGTATAATTAAAACCACTAAATACTAGAGAAAAATTATACCTTTAACGAATGCTTATTATTACACAAGGTTGCCTTAGAATCAAACTATACAATTCCTCTATGAGTGTCCACCATAAGATCGAATCCCCCTTGAGAGTTTCTTTTTTTTTATAACAATTGTAAGTTGTTATTGAGGACCAAAAAAAGGTTTGGAATACACCCTTAACCAACAAGGAAAACAACCTCATAAGTGACAACTCCCCCCACCTTCTAAGAAGGGTTTGAGGAGAAGACACATAAGGCAATGACCCCAACTACACCTCTGAACAAGCTCAGAGAGAACAACAAAAGCAAGAAAAGCAACAAACTAAAAAAACAACCAACTAGACACCAGCTGTAACAAGCTGGTAACAGGCTAGTAACCATAGCTTGATTACATGACAAGCAACACTAAAAACTATCTTCTTAAATAACTGATGAGCAGGAAGTATTGTATCATCAAAAAAATTCCTATTCCTTTGAATCTAGATGTGATAGACACATTCCACAAACATCATATTATACAATTCAGTTGTTTCGCCAACTTTCCTGCTGATTCTAGCAGCTGTCTCCACTTCTGTAACTTGTTGGCCGAGTCTGTTGATACCAATATGCTGCAAATACAGATTCCAGAGTTCAGTATTGTAGGTGCAAGCAAAAAATTGGTGCTCTTGAGTCTCTCTATTGCTAGAACATAACACATAATCTTGATTATCACCTATCCCCCATTGAGCCAATCTAACCTTAGTAGTCAGCCTTCCATGTAGCATAAGTCATGTAATAAAAAAAGCCTTTGGGTTGCCTTTGCTTTTACAAACAATTCTCCTCCATGACACTTCTGGAGTTTCACCTCTGAAGGTCCAATAGAGTTTTTGAATGGAAAATTTTTCATTATGGACGTACCATTAGCAGGTAATAGAGTTAACCACAAGATCTCTAGCAGTTATAATTTTCCTCATAGGCCAAGAAAGTCTTTGAGGAATGGCCATGTTCCAAACATTAGCATGCTTTTCATGGTCAACCTCAAATTCATGCAAATCTGCTTCACTAATCTTCATGTTTGTTGCTTCCACGGTTCCAAAGAGAGGAGAGAGAAAAATAGAGTAGGTTGATTTTGAAATAGGGTAGGTTATAAGAATGAAATTGGAGGGAAAGTTAATACCAAGTAAAATAAAAGAGAGAGATGGGGTAAAAAAAAAGTCAAGGCCGAAAAATCTCAGTCAATGCCGGAAAATAGGCACCAGGTCTGATCTTACAAAAAAATTGAGTTTAAAGGTTGTTTTTCACCAAAAAAATAATATAAGGTTGTTTCTCACAAAATGACACTTTTAAAAGGTTGTTTCTGACAAAAAACTCAAATGTAGGCCATATTTTCCTACGGGATTTTATGGTGATTGGAGGGAGTATTGTTTTCCTATAACTTCCAAATTTATGATGGAGGTTACAAATCTTGGTTTAATCTCCTAATTTATGGTGAAGGTTATAAACTATTTAATTTTGGAAATTAAGTACTACATATTCTGCTCCTATAAATACCTCATACCTTAAGTCATCTTTTCCGCAAAAAAACTTTGAAGAACTCATACTCTCTTACTTCAAAGTTCTTCTTTCTCTTCCTATCTTTTCAAGTTTTATATTTCTTATTCAAGTTCCAATTTTCTTTGTTTTAAGAAAAAGATTTTTTATGTTTCTTACTAAAAAAGATTATGCTCATGATAGGTTATTTATATTTACATTCATGATTAAGGTCATGTGATAAGTTACTTATTAGATTTTATATTATTGGTTTGTTAGGATATTGTTCATGATTAAGGCTAAGTGGAGATACTAGTATACTATTTGTGCAAGATCAAGGTATATTATGTAGCTAGATCTTTTGAAAGGTGATTTTATATGATAAAGTTGTTTATTCATCTACTGGTTGGATCGGTTTAGAAGTTTGGTTTAAAATGGTTACAATATTTTATTATTCACACTTGGAAGTGAAAAGAAGGAATGATTTTATTAATCATTTTTATATATAGAAGTTATGTTATCCTTTTTGAAAAATTAAATTATTTTTACAAGGAAAGGTTGATTGATTTTTATGAACTTTGAATGTTCAAAAAGTTGTTTATGAGGAAAGAAGGTTTATTCATGACTTACAAGTTATATTATTATTATTATTTCTGCTTGATTAACATCAAGAGATTCAAATTCCACTTGTTGGCAATTATAGTTACCTCTTGATATAGCTCCATGATGGGATGACTAGCTTGGAGGGTGTGCACTTAGCAAACTAGAAGGGGAGATAAGAAGAGGAATTGTTTTCAGAATTATTTTTAATCCAAGTTGTTTCGAAGAGTTTGTTCTTAAAAGGTTATTCTTGAATTATTATTCAAGTGTTTGGAAAGAGTTTGTTCTTAAAAGGTTATTCTTGAATTATTATTCATGTGTTTGAAAAGAGTTTGTTCTTAAAATATTATTCTTGAATTATTATTAAGTGTTTGAAAAATAACTTATTCTTAAAGAGTTATTCTTGAATTATTGGTGATGGAGTTTTTGAAATGAAAAGTTATTACGAACTAACAAATGTGTTACTTATCTAGTACATTTCGTACTCAGTTTTATACTAACGCGTATTTCCTTTTTCCTATTTGGCTTTACCCTGTTTACCTTTTCGGTAATTAAGCAGATTTGCAGGTGAATTTCGGATGTGCATGGAAGCATACTAGGAAGCGGATCTTAATCTATATTAGAGTGTTTCATTTATTTGAGTATTGGGGGAATATTTACTTTTATTAATAAAGAAGTATTATTATTTTTGGTTAAAGTCTTCCGCTGCAAGTTATTTTGTTAGTTAGTAGTTGGTTGTCGAAAGCGTGTTAGTCACGTGGCGGTAATAATCCTAGATTACTCAAATATTATTTACTAAATTACTTATTTAAAAGCGAGTAATTTGGAGGTGTTACAAGACATATAGGCTTTGTGCTTCTTTTTGTAATCAAACACCACTTTAACCTCTTCATCAGCTAGCATGGGATTTCTAGGGTCAGCATGTAATTGTCGCTGAACCCCTTCCATGAAAGCAACTGCTTTCATAACTTTAACATGAATCTCCAGAAAAAGAGCTTTATTTAACACCTTTCGCCCTTAATTCACCTTTTTCAACTTCTGGAGGACTCTATACATCCTATGACCAGCTATATCTTCTTGCCAACAAGCTTGAATGATTGACTTAAACTTGGGAGAATCCTTCCACATTTTGAAATATTTAAAATGTCTCTTGCAAGACACATTTCCTTCAAAAAAAATGACATTACAAGGGGTATGACGAAACTCCCCCTCATTTCGGAAAGCAGCTCCACCATGAGCATACACTTCTTCCTATTTTTGTGTTTACCAACACTCTGTCTATCTTAGAGAAGACCCTAGCACCCGCTTCCTGCTTCTTATTCCAAGTAAACTTGTTCCCTGAACTATGCAGATCATGCAACTCACAATGAAATAAACACTCCCTCATAGAAGTCATTTCCCCATTCCTAAGAGGGCCCCCCATCCTTTCATCACTATTTAAAACATAGTTAGAGTCACCACTCACCATCCAAGGACCCTCAATACTCTGAGCCAACAATTTCAACTTATTCTATAAAGCCTCCATCGTACTTATTTCATTAAAAGTATAGACAAAGATACAATCATTTCACAATCCCATTCTTAGGAGTAACATAGAAACGTATTCATTGACTAGCACCACCTCTATCTGATATCAAATGTAAAAATACATGGATTCCTAGCCTATAGAACTCTTCCACCATTATGAAAAGCTAAGTTTGAGGTGAAGCACCAATTTTGAAACATGACCTGATAAAGACTACCTAGACCAGTAGTTTTTATCTTTAATTCAAGGAGACCAACCAGACCAATAGAATGCTTGTTCGGGAATTTTCTCACAACCCTCTGCTTCCTTGGACTGTTCAGTCCTTGAACATTCTATACACAAATCATATCCATTAGAGGAGGAGGAATTCCTTCTTCCGGCGCTGCTCCCACCACATTTTCATCGACCACATTTGCATCCACCACATTGTCATCCAAATCATCTGCATTTGCCATAACATCAAAAGAATTCCTCGCTACTGAGCTACAAGACTTGTAGATACTCTACCTGCCATTGTAGCTTGTCGAAATCCCTCATCATCTAGTCGTTGAGCTCATATAACCTGATGTTCAGCACTCTATGGCACTGCAACCCCTCCATATGCATTCTTAGAAACCCAAGCATGTGCCTTCTTCTTCCTACATGTCTTCTCCTCATGTCCAAATATCTTACAAGTTTGACAAGATAGATACTTTCAATCATATTTCACATATGTATCATGTCCAAATTAATTCTTAAAGATTATTCCATCAGGAAATTCCTGAGCAACATCAACTTCTACTAACATTCTTGCATACTGCAGTTTCTCCCTTTTCAATGTGGCATTATCCACCTTCAAAAAAGTTCCAACATCACTCGCGATTTTAGTCAAATAACCCCGTCCCCAATATTTGAAGTCCAAATTCAATTGAATCTAAATTGGAACTTGTCTAACTTCATCTCTCTTGAAATCAATATTCCGATTCCAAGCCTTAATCATCACTAGCTTACCATCAAAGAATGGACATCCTCCATTAACTACCTTGTCCCTATTTTCCATGGTATGAAATATAACAATGAAAATCCCTTTTTCAACCATAGGAACTTTATCAAATCCTAAGGACTTCCAAATTCAACGTAAAAAACCATCCACAACCATACTAGGTGGATTAGCACCTACAACATAACATATAATGGCAGAATTCCAATAATCTACCTCTTCATGAATGTCTTCAAGATCAATTTGAATTTTTGGCTTATCAATTTTATTGTTATACTTAGGATTTTCATCAGTAGCCTCATTCATTTGTTTTAATATGGAGAGAGGATTGCTTTGACAACATCCTGATGGTTGCTCACCAGGTGAACGACGAATCTTGGTCATCCATGCCGAAAATGTACGATTCAACTGAATAATTGATTGTCGAGGTGTTAAGATATCACCAACCTTGTACTCACAATGCTTTTATACCCATAATCTTATCAACGGATTGTGTTTTCTTGGCCTGAGAATCCGAAGTAGGACCACTCGGCTTATTAATCACAATCACCGGCAAACTCTCCACATTTTCCGACGAGATACCTCGCTTTTGGCCCCCCTTCTCTCCCGTCATGGCTACAACAGGAGCTGAAGGAAAGTTAGGGAGTTCTTTGATTATCTACTTATCTCAAAATATTACAATTGAGATATACTCCCTCCGTTTCCTAAAGATCTTCCCTCTTTCCGTTTAAGGGTGTTTCCAAAAGATCTTCCCTCTTTTGTTTTATTCCTTATTTGGCAAAACAAATTTCCCTATTTACCCTCTTATGTCACTATCATATGGTCCACCATTACATTATTAATTTAATTTTACTCCCTTTCTCTCTCCTACTTTAACCCCTTTTTATTTGTTTATTTATATTAACTCCTTTCTCTCTCCTACTTTACTCACACCATGCCCCACACAACTTGATTTTCCTTGGTATCTGTAGGAATAGTAAGTGGGAAGATCTTTAGGAAACGGAGGGAGTAGATAGTACTCGATCTTAACTAAGTAATTTCTCCACATTGAGAATTATGATTCTAAAATTTAGGAAAAGCATTTCAACAAGAGAAAACAAACATAACATTATTTTGTTTATCTATTGAACTTCTCTTGTCTTTTTTCTACTATTTAATTTATTATGAACTTTTTTTATTTTCTCTGAATTTTTCTCATTTTTTGAACTTTTCTTAGCTTTTCCATTAATTTCTTATTTATTGTGAACTTTTTTTTTACTTTTATTATATTTTATAAAAATAAGCATAAACAAAATAAATAAAAAAAACAAACTTTTAATCACCTAGAAAAAAAATAATTAAGCACCTTTTAAGCATAGTGTTTGTTAGGTTTGGTGGAGATGATTGAAGCAAGGCATGACGAAGAGCGAAGAGATGAGCGAAGGAGTGCTGCCAGCACCAGCAACCCGAGCGAGAGGCTTGGATGCCCAGGCATGGCACTGCAGGGACCAGGCGAGCGACTAGTTGGCGTGGTTCGTGGATCAGGTGAGACACTGAGTTGGTGGTGTCCTCACCCCGGTCGGGCTCTCTAGGGACGGGTGGCTTGGCCCGGACAGGCACCTATCAAGCCTTCGGGGCAGTAGGTTGGTTGATGCCTGCAACCGGGCAGGCGGTTCTTCGAGCCTGTCCGGGTAGCTCAGATCTGCACGTGTTTTCTGTGGTTTAAGTTATAATCATGAGCCCATTGATTGCTTTTAGTTATAGGAGTATAAATACCCTATATCCTGGATTTAGGAAGAGCAACAGACATTCTCATTGTTCAAACTTGATATATCATATTTTCTAAGGTTTCAGAAGAGAGAGAGAGAGAGAGAAAGAGAGTTTGTGGGAGTGTTGTATGTTCACCATTTTTCTCCATTGATTCCATAGTGCAAGTTTGTGGGGGGTTTTCTCCCAGAGCTCAAGTTTCCCATATCTATATTGGTGTGCTCTTTCTTGTTTTCTCTCTCTTTGCTTTACTTGGTTGTTTCAACTTCTTGCTTGTTCTTAATTATCGTTGATTGTCATAACGAATTAGCACTTGTTTGTAAATCACAACAGTGTTTTCTTTCCTTACCTCTAATCTGATTAATAAGTAAAACCTTTTACGAAACTACATAGTGACGTTTATACAACCACGTCATGTCCCATAGTATTACTATACCATAATTCACCCATATCATTTTGACTTCCATTTGACATGGAGCCTAGCCTCAATGTTATTAGGATTGAGATCTTACTTTGAATTGCAATGGTTGGTAACATCAAACCGGCGAGATCAACGATCCTACAAAATTGGGTAAATAATGATAGTATGCTGCAATATGGTGAAAAGTCATGCTAAAATTTTATGCACATACTAATAATGATTTTTTTCATTTGTAAATGGTGATAGTATTTTCATACTTTAAGATTGAAGTAACATGCAACCAAAATCTAATAGGATAAAGACAATATATGAAATTAGTTTATGAATTTTTATGTTAAAATAGGATCGTAAAGTGGTAAGATCATACGATCAACTTAAGATTCTACCAGGTGAATTTTTGTAGCTAGGTAGGATCGAAAGATCCTAAAAGATTAAGATTCTAAATAGGATCGAGATCAATGAGGTTCTTCTAAATCGTATAATCTTAGGATCGTGAGATTCAAACCGGGATTCTACTAGCAATGTAGCCCGTAGGCACTACATAGATCACTAGACCAAGTTGTATTTAGTGATATCATATCAAAGTACAATATTAATAAATGAAATTTTTCTTACCCGTGGCATAGCCCATGCCTAATAACTAGTTTATACTCAAATAGTTAACGAAGGGCCTAATTAACCCACTTTAATTACAAGTTTCCAATTAAAGGTGTATTTTTACGATGCATTGGGTCTAAGCAAGTTTGAACATAAAGTATAATTAAAGTTGATTAAATTCAAACATGTCTAATAAATTATGTTTAAGTAAAGTCAGTTGAGGACAACACAATATAGATTACTGCTTCTGTTGCTCTATATGCATTATTAAGGAGGAGTTGGGGTGAAACTGACTAATTAATGGCTAGCTAGAAATTACTGTAAGATATGGGATGATTGTATGAATTGTGTGAGAAATAGTGTGGGAACCAAGTGCCTGAGATTGGGAACCTGTTAAGCATAAAAACATGTTATCTTACAATGGTATAAAATGCATCCAACATGACAGATGATTCTCCTGAAATTTATGTTATATTCGAGAAGCTTCCCACCGTCTTCGGCGAGTGGACTAATCTCTTGCATGAGTTTGCATGTGTATCTCAAAGGGCAACATCCCTCCCAGTTGGAATTTTCTCCATACCCAAAGGTTCGAACCCAAGACCTTGGTTAAGGAGCGAGAGACCCTTAACCACTCATGCCAGCTCCAACTGGTAAATGTATGCTATATAAATATACTACTTAAAAACTTATACTACTTAGCGTATCCAACAATTTTTTAGGCACATTTAGAGTAGTACTAAGCAATCACCTTCCATTAGAATAGATTCGTTCTGTTTTAAAATATAAGGCATTCATGTTTTATGAAAATTTGTTTTGATATCTCTTATATTATGATGAACAAAAATTAATTAAATTATACCATTAGATTCGTCTTGAAAGATACTATGACAATATTATTTTCTTATTATTTTCAACAACATTAATTTGTTTTTTTTATGCAACAAAAATTGTTATTAATTAATGGTCAAAGTTCAATCTCAAATATCATGCATGCATTATATTTTGAAATGCATGGAGTATAGAAATAAAGCCATCTTTGTAAAAAATTGCTCTATAGTATGTTTTTTTTTGGCAAAATTATTCTCAACATCACGAATTATGCGCGGGTGGACCTAGCACCACCAACTTTGACTAGTAGCCGACCCCAAACTATCGACCTGATTGAAGCTAACTTATCTTGCCAATGATGAGAATCTGTATTTATTTTTTTATTTTTTTCAATTTTCCCTTTTTCTTTCATTTATTCTATTTTTTCATTGATTAGATAGAAGCTTAAGTCACGTGAATATGTGTCCTGAAAAGTTGGTGTAACCCCACCATACCTTATGGTGTTGAGGCCAATTTTACCTTTTTCAATATTTGTGGCGAGCTTTAGAGTTTGGTTTAACAACTCCTATGATTGATAACCAAGTGCTCCTTTAGTTATCAACAATATCATGCATACATTATATTATGAGATGAAGGGATATTCATGATTTGGATGTCATGTACTCAAACTCCTTTAGGGGTTTTTTAGGACATGTAAATTTCTTTATCCTCCCTCCAAGCCGCTACTTTTGATGAACCTAATTAGTTAAATCGTTGGATTTACTAGGGGAAAAAACAGAAAGGGTTGCGCAGGAAGGGCTGCGCTTTTCGTAAAAGCGCAGCCCTATTAGTGAAGGGCCGCGCTTTTTTTAAAAAGTGCAGCCCTACATAGCAGAAGGGCTCTGCTTTTTCCTAAAAGCGCAGCCCTTCACCTAGCAGGGCTGCGCTTTTAGGAAAAGCGTAGCCCTACTAAGTGAAGGGTTGCGCTTTTTAAAAAAGCGCAGCCCTTCTGCTATGTAGGGCTGCGCTTTTTAAAAAAAGCGCAGCCCTTCCTGAAAAAATTTGAAATAAAAAAGTTCACGGGCTTCAAATATTAAGCGGGATTCGTCAAATATATTATCCCTCATTCTCTCTCCTCTCTCACGTCCCTCATTATTCCTTTCCTCCTTCTCTCTTATCCTCTCTTCTCTCTCATCCTCTCTTCTCTCTCAAAAACTCCCATAAACATTTGCGACAAAAACCCTGAAATGATTTGCACTAAACATGTCGACGGAGTCCGATTGCCTATTGTGATACCTTTTCGGAAGCGGAACGGGCCAACCGAGTTCGTTTAAGCCTCCAAATAGGCATTTTAAGTTTTTCCGAATTTTTTTTCCCCTTAAATTATGTATTAGGGTTTTGTTTTATGTATTTAAACATTATTAGGTTATTGTTGGAGGTAGTTCTTGTATTTTCAGATCTATAATGTTCTTGTATACTTCTCTTTGTTTATATATTTGATTAATGTTCTTGTATACTTCCCTTTGTTTTGATTAATGTTCTTGTATACTTCTCTTTGTTTTGATTAATGTTCTTGTATACTTCTCTTTGTTTTGATTAATGTTCTTGTATTTTCATCTTTGTTTGATTAATGTTCTTGTATTTTCAGATCTATAATTTCTTGTATTAGTTTTTGTTCGTTTTTTTCATTGTCGTTTCATTCTTTTTTTTTGTTTTGGGTTTAGTATTTTCATTTTCGTTTCGTTTCTCTTCTCTTCTGTTTAATTTCAGAAAATGTGAGATTATGAGTAAAAAAATGTCAAAAAAAATTTTTTTTTTTTTTTGGTAGGAAGGGCTGCGCTAGTTAGAAAAAAAGCGCAACCCTTCTAGCTCAGAAGGGCTGCGCTTTTTCCTAACTAGCGCAACCCTTCTAGCTTAAGGGCTGCGCTTTTCTAGTGCAGCCCTACTTAAAAAAAGGGCTGCGCTTTTTCCTAACTAGCGCAGCCCTACTTAAAAAGTGAAGGGCTGCTACTGAAAGGGCTGCTGTCAAAAAGCGCAGCCCTACATGCCTTTTTCAGCGCAACCCTTTTTCATTTTTCCACTAGTGATTAATTTACAGAAGGGTGTTGCTCCAATAAAGTCCTTCTCTTTACGATATGTGCTCTAATCAACAAGAGAGAAAAGGAAGAAAACAACCAACAACACAACTTTTTTAACAAATAACATAACAATGAAGGGGGGGAACTTTAAGATGGAACATATATTTGAATTAGGTAGGGTCCCAATATAATCCCATGTACATTAACTTCACTTTTTGCTTTACCAAATCTACATATAAGAGCATATGTTGGTAGAGAAGAAGTCACCATATCAGTTAAGCAGTGGCCAAGGGAATTTTTCCGACGAACCTTGCCATCAATTATTATTTTTTTTACCTATTTTCTCTCTTTCTCTACCCTCTTATTTACTAGTTAGTGGAAAAAAGAACATAGGATATCTCAGAATGTGCCTCTAGAGAATCATTCCCATTTCATCATCTGTCAAATTCCTTCTTCCTCCATAAATACTCTGATCCTAAGCTTCTTTTAAACACTCACACTTACTCTCTCATCGCCTTACAACACCCAGATACTTCCTATTCTCCTCTCTTCGAAAACGAATTCACGCGAAAAGATGGTGAAATTCTCTAAACAATATGAGGCACAACTTGTTCCGGAATGGAAAGATGCATTTGTCGACTACGGACAACTTAAAAAAGACCTTAAGAAGATTCAACTTCTTAACTCTAACAAAAACTCTTCAAAACAACAAAAGAGTGTCTCTTTTGCCTCTTCCTTCATTTCTTCCCTTGGGAAGATTAACTTATTTAGCCAGAAACGTTGTGATCACGGCACAATTCAAGTACATCCCCCTGTTTTTTCTCTGTTCTTAACTATGTTTCCATTGATTATATGATCAACAAGTAAAAAATAACTAATGACATGAAATTTTGACGAGGTACAGGTTCATAGGAAGTTAGCATCCTCAATAAGCAAGGGAGATATGTATGAGACTGAATTACTGGAGCAATTCGTGGATGTTGAGGGTGCTGGTGAATTTTTCTCTTGTTTGGATACCCAACTGAATAAAGTGAACCAGTTTTATCGTTCCAAGGAGAAAGACTTTGTTGAGAAAGGAAATTCAGCAAAGAAGCAGCTCGATTTTTTGATTGAGGCCAAAAATAATCTCAAGCGTAAGAAGGATGCATCTTCTCAGGACTTTAGTGATGATCCCTCCATTTCAAGCCAACTCTCAAGTGGTAAGGATCTTAGTATATATATTTTTCTACTATCACGTAAAATTTAGAGGGCGAAAACCACAACATATAATACAAACACTCACACTCGTTTTTCGAAAATATGCTACATTTGATTCGGGGTCATATTTAGATACTTGAATTGAAGTGTCACAATTATCGTTCTATGTAACTTTTTACTTATCCGGCCACCACGTTACAAAGTAGTTTTAGTAAAAAGTTTCTTTAAGGGTAATAATATAAAAAGTTATAACTTAAATTAGAAAGTGGTCTAATATGTTGGGACGAACTACATAAATTTTTCCCGCTCTTTTAAATGCATATTTACCCCTTGAAGAAGTAAAGTTAGTTAAATCTATACTAATATATTAAAAGGCGTGCGTCAATCAGAAACGGTGCCACGTGGCGCTCTCCCTAGGGAATTTTAGATCATGTAATCCATATACAATAAAAAAATTAGAAATTGCATAGTATAGGTTTTGATCCCGTGACCTCAAGTTCATGTACTAAAGTTTTAACCACTAGACCAAGTAGTATTTAGTGCTATCATATCAAAGTACAATATTGATAAATGAAAATTTTCTTACCCGGGGCATAGCCCGGGCCTAATAACTAGTTATCTCTCTAAATGTATACCAACTAGTATTTAGGCTCGGACGTTGTTCCTGGTTAGTACTGTCTTACAAATTTGATATACACTTCTTTCAATTCCCATTAAAATATATTAAGAAAAAAACTCAACATTTAAAAAGTACAAATATAATAATGTGAAAACTTAAATCATGATTAAAAATTGGTTGAGATGGTAATTGTGTCATATATAATTGCAAGAGGTCACAGGTTCAAATCTTGTTGCAAGCTAATTCGTGGCGTATATACATTGGCACGCATGTCTTTTAATATATTTGTATAGATTACCAACAGGCCTACTCATCTAATTTTGTCTATATATTTGACAGTAGAGCTCGAATTGACCGAAGAAACAGGGCAAGAACAGGGCCAATATAGCTCAACGGAAGAACAAGATAAAAGTGGCAGTGAAATTTCAAGATCAGATGAATTGGAAAGATCATCAAGAAGAATTAAAAGAGATGAAAGTGGTTCAAGGAGTTTCTCTAGTAGGGTTTTTAACTGCCAGGGAAAGAACTTAACCATTAACATTCCATTAACGACGCCGTCTCGAACGTTCTCAGCAATCAGTTCTTTGGTTTGGGAAGATGTTATAGGCCATTCTTCAAGGAAGGGAAATCAAAGAGGAATTCAGATCAACAAAACTAACCTACATCATGCAGAAAAGATGATACGAGGCGCTTTTATTGAGTTGTATAAAGGACTGAGTTACCTTCAAACTTATAGGTATATTATCAACTTAGAAAACCTCCTATTTTATATTTGACATATGCACATAGTGCATATATATATCAATGGCATTCTTGGTACTTTCTGAAAATGACTCCCCGAAACATACCCATCTTTCTTGGAAATTCTTAAAACGCCCACACTTTCTAAAAAATTATCAAAAATGTGATCACTGATACATTAATCTTTTGAGTACTCACATAGTTTATGACTAATAATCACATGTTGGCCGTCTTGAAGATTTTGGGCTCCGGTTCTAATATGAAAATTGGGCCTCTAAATCTATATATAGAAAATAAAGAGGGAAAGTTCGAGTTCTAAAGACGAAAAGTAAAAAATCTAAAGATAGGTCATTGACAAATTTATTATGAGTAGGAAACAAGTGTGGTTTTTTTAAAGATTAATTAAAATTTTCAAAATAAAATATTTTTTAACCCCTTATAATTTTAGGATCGTGTGCGATTAGACTCTATGCACACTCTCATCTACCCCTTGTTCATATGGAAGTTGCGAAATGACTCATATGCAACATGCATACGTGAAGTATGTGAAAACTAATGATATTCCGTGGTAATTGTGTTCTACAGGAACTTAAACATGCTTGCTTTTGTGAAAATATTGAAAAAGTTTGACAAAGTAAGTGGTTTCTTGCTTTTTTAAAGTCTTTTTACAGAACTAATTGTTGCTTTGCTGGAACGTGTGACTAACCTCGGAGATTTTGTTGTTTCAGGTGACTAATAAAGAAGTGCTACCAATTTATTTGAGAGTTGTAGAAAACTCCTATTTCAACACCTCAGACATGGTAAATATCTAGTTTTCGAAATATCTAATGCATGCAATTGTTTTACATTAGTATTAGACAAGGACTTACAATAATTTCATAAGATGTTAAAAGTTCTCTATTTATAGATACCTAATTACCATTTGGTATAAAAAGTAGCCCCGATTATACAATAAACTGTTATAAGTCCCCCTCATATTAAATTTTGTTATTGATATATATATATCCTATCTTACACAACCAATTAGCTTTAACAAAGTATAAAACTTTAAATTTTTCTTTTCTTTTGTAATCCAATTCTCCTATACCCATATGTTGTAAGTTTGTAACACAAAGAAGATGTGACCATAAAATAGGAAATCGCCTCATTTGAAAAAAAAAATATGAATAAAGAAAAAACCATTCTTCTTTTGACTAGTAAGCTTTGCATTGTTTTGTCCCCGCATAAGATTGATTGATGAATCATTTTATCTTTTGAGGTTTGTAAATATATCCCAAATCTATCGAGAGACAATTTCAAGTGGATATCTAGCTTAATAGTGAAACACTCAAACACCACAACAAAGCATTAAGCCTTAGATTTTTCTACGCAACAAAAAGATGCTTTTACTTTGTGATATTGAGATTAAATGTTTGAATTTTGCCGCCAAAACACGTTTTATAGTTAGGTTCACCTGATCCATAAAAGTCGAAAAGTTCAATTTAGTTGGATAATTCATCTTTAATTTTGTTGTAAAAAAACTATTATCATGATCTAATAAGTTTACTTCTTAAACGACTTTTGACAGGTGATGCGATTATCAGACGAGGTTGAAGAGCTATTTGTTAAACATTTTGCCAAGGATGATAAGAGGAAAGCCATGAAATACCTTAAGCCAAATCATCGCAAAGAATCCCATGCAGTAACCTTTTTTATAGGTATATTTTTAATAACTAAAATTATGTAGTTGCATGTTTCTTTATGCTTCTAAGCAAAGTCATCATTTTAATCAATAATTTTAGAAAGCTAATCACGAAGATAACATATAAATTATAAGAATGACCTCTTTTTGACCCATCCATCTATGATGTAAATTGTTTATTACTTATTTCATGACTTTGTCACAATTACAATTGTAATTACAAAAGACTAGCATGAAAGAAATAGACAAGGTGGGCCCATTAAGCCACTAAAACATGATCAGAAGGGCCGTACATGGGCCACCTTTAATTTTAAATGGGTGGGATTGTAAAGAAAAAGGTGGCTTAGTATAGGCCACTATAACTGAGGGACAAAAACATGATCTTGCTTGGTCTCAGCCCTGAAAGAAAAGAATGACCCAATAACAATCAAGAGCACCAGACGAAGAATTTGATTGATTTGTAATTTTTTGGTGTTATAACTATAACAATATGCTCCTATCGGTCGTCTATTGGATGCATGTTAGACTTCCACTATAGTTTCAGAATCCCTCCAAATAAAATTGAAGATCTGATCGATCAGACAAATGTATGCTCAAATATAGCACTGCGTAGTCCGTTTATCTGTTACATTTGTTTGTGCATAATTTTCACTATTAAAAATTTTCGGTTATGCTATATACAGTTCTTAGGGTTGCATATAAAACATAAATATACTATTTTAAATGGAAATAAGTTGTGAATTTATGGAAAAATTTTGCATCAACCGATGTAATAAATGATCAATTAATGCAACTTACTTCCATTTTTAGCTTCTTATATACAGCCCTTAGGACTGCATATAGCTTTTTCCAAAAAAATTTAATTAACACTACAAAACATAAGATTTAGAAGTTCCTATGAAGTAAAATAAGTAGAGTTGCTTGGTTTCACGAAAGATCTAAGAAGTTTTAATTTCCACAAAATAAAGAAAGTTACTCACTTACGTTTACTAGTAAGTAAATAGTTTCATTGGACATATTACTTCTCAAATTCAATAACTAGACCATCAACTATTTGTTAGTAATAATTATGAAGAGGTGATATTATGAAAATATTCATCGAGATATATCCAATATTTTATGCAAAGTTATTTTAATAGCTCTAATTAAATTTCAAATTGTTGCAATTAAATTGATAAGAAGAAATTAATATTTTGGACGAGTTTAGAAACAATTGCATACAAGGTTAATAAGAAGTTAAATTCTACTAACAAGTTACTTTAACTGAACTCAAGCTTGAACTCGACTCTAGACCTTAACGAGTCAACACAAGCAGGCTTGTGCTCAGTTCTAAAAGTTTGTAAGCGTAATGGCTTCACTTTAGTTGAGTTTTGGTGATAGATCTACCTTAACGAGAAAGGAATATCAACACTTTTCCTTTTACTGTATATCTACCTAAATGTCTATAATGGCCATGCATATACATCAATAATACACCTCTATAAGGTACATATTTTAAGTCCCACCCATAAAATAGAGAAAAGGCTTTGAAAGGGAACAAAAGGAAAAAGTGTGCATCATATATGCTCCATCTTAATCCAGACATAATTTGGTTAAGAAATGAGACTTTCAAGCATGAGTTGGGACAATATAATTAAATATCTTAGGCTTTTAATGGAGATGTTAAATTAAGATTATATTAAGGATATAAAGATTCATCAAGGATGTTTCTTAATTTAACATCACTTCCTTTATGTTCTGCAAATCCAGGTCTATTTACAGGCTGCTTTATTGCACTTCTGGCTGGTTATGTTATCATGGCTCATCTAATGGGATTGTACACTAAACAATCACCTGACACTGTTTACATGGAAACTGTATATCCTGTCCTAAGGCAAGACATTTTTTTCCTTCCTTTTCAAATCTA
Organism: Beta vulgaris subsp. vulgaris; assembly: GCF_026745355.1. Classification (NCBI taxonomy): domain Eukaryota; kingdom Viridiplantae; phylum Streptophyta; class Magnoliopsida; order Caryophyllales; family Amaranthaceae; genus Beta; species Beta vulgaris. The sequence goes on along the minus strand of NC_079207.1, from coordinate 25,695,774 downwards.
TGAATGATTCTTTGGTGATCATAATCTAGTGTTTCCGAATGATTTTTGGAGCCCTTATCATGAATGCCAAAATTATCTGAAACCATTAGCTTTGATAATTAGTATGACCATCTAACAATTTTCTATAATCTACCGCGTTCATTTTCTTAAACCAAAGACTGACTAATTTTTACTGATTTACAGCATGTTCAGCTTGTTGTTCCTACACATCTTCTTGTATGGTTGCAATATTTTCACATGGAAAAAGGCGCGTATAAATTACAGCTTCATATTAGAGCTAGCTCCTACTAAAGAGCTTAAGTACAGAGAAGTGTTTTTGATCTGTACAGCTTCAATGACTGCTATTATAGGGGTGTTGTTCATTCATTTATCCCTTGCAGCCAAAGGTTACTCTTCCATTCTTGTTCAGGCCATTCCAGGCCTCCTATTATTGGTAATTTCTTAATTCTATACTTCTCATATACAAATTATTAGACAAAGCATTGTGTATATTTAACAGCAAACTACAACACCTTTCTTTTCTGTGCAGTCTTTCCTACTGTTACTGTTTTGTCCTCTCAACGTTGTCTATAAACCAACTCGGTACAGATTCCTTCGAGTTATAAGGAATATAGTTTTGTCACCTCTATATAAGGTACTAAAATCTCTCAATCATTTAATTAATTAGTGTAACACTGATGCTATAAGAAAGCATTTTTCAGTACTTAATGTGGTTTATTCATTTTGTAGGTTGTTATGCTAGACTTCTTCATGGCTGACCAACTTTGCAGCCAGGTAATCATCCGAAGATCAAAATCAAATTAATGTAATAGTTGATTAAAAATCATATAGTGTATGCTTAATATCAGAAGACTAACTAAGAACTCTTAACAGGTGCCACTCCTCAGAAATCTTGAGTATGTGGCTTGCTACTACATCACAGGGAGTTACAAAACTCAGGATTTTGGATACTGTGTGAGGACTACACACTACAGAGACCTGGCATATGCCGTTTCCTTTATACCATACTACTGGAGGGCAATGCAGGTACCGAAATTTCTAGAAACAAAAGAAAATTGAAATTTTAGCATAATAGTTTTAGAAAGTCTGATGAGTGTTACATGAAATTTGCAGTGTGCAAGGAGGTGGTTTGATGAAGGGCAAGTAACCCACCTAGTAAACCTGGGTAAATATGTGTCAGCTATGCTAGCAGCAGGGGCAAAGCTCGCATACGAGAAGGAGAAGACGACAGGATACTTATGCCTTGTTGTAGCCTTGTCAAGTGGTGCCACAGTGTACCAATTATACTGGGACTATGTTAAAGATTGGGGATTGTTACAATTTGATTCCAAAAACCCTTGGTTAAGGAATGAATTACTTCTCCGCAAGAAGTTCATTTACTATTTCTCCATGGTATACCATCAATAATCTATCATTAACTTTCATGCGTTTCTCATAAAAGTGTTCCAAAAACGAAAAGGCATATACATTGTTGTAGTCTTGTAGAGTAACTAAGCATGCTTAATTAGAAATAAGAAGAATAACTTCCATGTTCTAGAATATGATTTTTACTTTGAGCTCAAAACCTTATTTTTTGTGAAATTGGGAGAATATATATGAAAAGGGTCATATAACTAAAGCATCAAACACGAGGTGTATCACATTCTTTTCCTTTGTTTTGTAAACCACGGCTGAGTTAGTAAGGGTAAGAATGTCAATATACCTCTTTATTATGAGAAGAATGGTTAGTTACAAATAGTCTAGTGAATAAATTTTTGGACCATACCCACTTGTGAGGATTATTGTGACCCTCACCCATGTAAGTCACTAAAATGGTGGGTCCTCCATTCAGTTAAGGCTAATATGACATTATTGGTTTATTTTCTATTCATACTAGAGATTAGAGAAAAAAAAAACATCAACAGAAATTGTTTTCCAAGACACTAATTCAATTGGGAAATCTTTGCAGGTGTTGAACTTGATTCTAAGGCTTGCTTGGCTACAAACAGTACTCCATCCGAGTTTTGGAAATGTCGATTACAGAGTGATTGGGCTATTTTTAGCAGCCCTTGAAGTTATCAGAAGAGGACAATGGAACTTCTATAGGTAAACTTTTCATCAATGAATTACATTACTTGACTAGCTACAGAACTTTCAAGTACTGACAAAGTAAATGAAATATTTTCATTCTTTCAGATTAGAGAATGAGCATCTAAATAATGCCGGCAAGTTTAGAGCAGTTAAGCAGGTGCCACTCCCTTTTCATGAAGTGGATGAGGAAGAATGAAATGTTTGTCAAGGCCAACAACAACAACAACAACGACTGGAAAGGAATGCAGTTCTAAATCCAAGAGGTGTTGATTCGAGTCCTAATGTTCTTTCGGTTCTTCACTGCACTTTGAAGCCAGTTGGTGTCACAAGGCATTGACAGAATTCCTTTTGTTCCCGTCATCAAGTATAATCCTAGGAGTAATACTTCATAAATGTGCATATACTGATTCTTCAGACTTTGTCAATGGAAATATATATTAATTCTCTTATGCATTAACCACACTTGCGTGCTTTACTGCTTTATAACTGTGATATACATTTGCATATCACGGGAGTATATAGAGTCAGTGGATGACTGGTACAAGGGACATTATTATGAGAAGTTCCAGGACTAGTTGGAGATGCTTTTTGGTTATAGGGGCGCTTTAACACCTGTGTTAACGCGCCCTAGTTCATGTAGTTGTCGTGTTAGCATGACATGACCATCAAAATCTGCAGGTGATTTGGCAGGAATTCTTATTCTGAAGGTGCCAATACATAAAAAGGAAATTTGATTCAGGGAACTGATGCTATATTCTTTGTTCCATTATGCAATTTAAACAGCATCAAAACCTTAAGTTTGGTTAAAATCTACCCTTGGGCAAGCTTATTATTGGCTCTGGGCTCAGATTTGTATGTCTAAGATGCCAAATGCAAGTCGACATAATCAAAGAAAAGATAGCCACATATACTCGGGATGACTTGACAAATCTTTACTACTACTAGTAGACAGTAGTTGCCCACTGCAGCAGATGCTGTTAAATTATTCCATTTACATGATTAAAGAGATCAATGGATGCTGACTGTTACCTGACCCAGATGTCCAACTTCACATCTGAGCTAACTATAGCTAAAAATAAGTATCTACATAAACATGTTTCCTCCAATATAGTAGAAATATCATTTAGCTATGCCAATTGCCAAGGGCACTACTCTTGCAACTTTTTCATATAGTTTCAAACTGAAAAAAGATATAACCATTTTACATATATCTAGGCTGGTTGAACTTAGTTAAATTTGCACTAATAATGAGAGCATTGAAATTTTTGCATGTATTTCTTTTTTTGATTTTTTTTTTTCAAAAACCACATTATAAAACATGAAATTTGTGACAAACCACCATATAAATTTCTTTTTGCGAGAACAAACCTTATGCCAAATTCCGATCATTGTGGGAAACAACTAGTCTAGGTAAAGGAATATGCATTTTAAAATAAAAAAATGTGTCTATTTTACCATTTATAAAAGAACATATGTCATAGTGGAAGGAATGTATATAGCAAAAGATAATTTAGTATAGATGGAAGGAACATTTGGCAGTGTCAAACAGATTCTCAAACAGGTGCTGGATATACCCATAGCGAACCAAGTCAGACCCGGATAGATCAATTCTAACAGACAGTGCCCCAGGTCGTGATTGGTCAGGTTTTGTTCAACTGAGTCGATCATATTTGAATCATGGGATTATTGGGTGCCGGGCAGGTCTGAGCATTTCATTTACAAGTCGATCCATTCCCCGGCTATGATCACCCATAGACATTTTTTAATCGGACTTGCACAGGTCGTATTTGAGTTACATGTACGCTTGGGTAGAGTTAAGTGTACTTGGGTTGAATCACTAATGACCTTAGTTCGGTCATTGGGAAGGATCGGGTCCATTCGCTTTTTGACGTCAATTCAACTTCGGTTAACTCCTGGTCGAGTCATTTTGATTTTGTTATGGATTTTGTAAACGTATCATATTATTAAAAGTATTAAGATCAGATCGACATATATATACGTACGTGCGTGTGTGCGATAAATATATCGATGATAACGAAAAACTAATAAAACACTATATTATTTACCGTGATATTTAGTGTATTCTCTTAATCAACTCTTATTTCGACTAATCAACTGCGTAAAACCACTCTAATGAGTAAAGGAGTAGAACGACTCTTCATCTAATATTATATATTATAACCAACGATAATAATAACGCCTAGACGATTAATTCCAAGGTTTATATAAACGACTTTATTATTATGAGCATTATGATTGATATATAAGTTTGTAAATAATTGTGATGATAATGAGAACAATAATAATAATAATAATAATAATAATAATAATAATAATAATAATAATAATAATAATAATAATAATAATAATAATAATAATAAAACGATGATGATGATGATGATGGTGGTGATGGTGATGATGATGATGGTGATGGTGGTGATGGTGATGATGATGATGATGATGATGATGATGATGATGGTGATGGTGATGATGATGATGATGATGATGATGATGATGATGATGATGATGATGATGATGATGATGATAGTAGTAGTAGTAGTAATAATAATAAGGAAAATGATATACATAGCCCTTGTGATTAAAATGGAAATAAAATATTAAATCAAGCATTTATTACCTTAGTTGATGTGAAAATGTGTCTTGAATTCTTAAACTGTTTTCATTTAAAGAAATGTATTTAATGCTTATATGTAGCCCTTAGGGCTACATATGACATTACCCTAATAATAATAATAATAATAATAATAATAATAATAATAATAATAATAATAATAATAATAATAATAATAATAATAATAATAATAAGGGTTTTTTGTGGAGAATGACCAATTAAAATAGGGTTTTTGTGGGGAAACACCACTTAAAATTTTTTTTGGAGTGAAGGACCAATTAAAATACTTCCGTTGGCAACTTAACACCACATATGATTTTCAGGCCAAATTGTCAACTTTCTGATGTTGACCATTTCTTTCCCTCCAAAACCTCGTTTTTTTGTCTTATTTCCTTTCTTCTTACTATTTAAAAGCCCTAATTTCCCCCATTTCTCTCAATTTTCCTCATTTTATTGAAGCTATAGCCCTCATCCTCAACATTGGAGCAGGTAGTAGTACTAGTTAGAGAACTCAGAGCAAGTGCGCTCACTCGAGTTCGTACAGGAGAAATGGGTGAACCCAGATCGGAAATCAGGCTTGTTGTTGTTGGTGGTAAACGAAAATCTGGAACAATGTGAGTGAGTAAGCAGAGAGGAAGAGAGAGAAAGTGTTAATTAGTGAGAAGGTGGAGAAGTGGGTAAGAAGGAGAAGAAGAAGACGACATAAATATTTTAGAGAGAGAGAAAAAGATGGGGATCTCGTGTAATAAAGAGGAGAAAACAAAAAATGTGGGTTGACAAAACAAAAAAAAAAAAAAAACTGAGGTTTTTAGAAGAAATCAATTGTCAACGCCAGAAAGTTGACAATTTGGCCGGAAAATCTTAATGTGGTGTTTAGTTGCCAACAGAAATATTTTATTTGGTCCTTCCCTCCAAAAAAAATTAATAATAATAATAATAATAATAATAATAATAGTA